>NC_041233.1:4414586-4420069 GCF_002837175.3 Physeter macrocephalus | reverse complement strand
TTTTTTTGTACGAAAGCTTTTAAGTTTAATTAGTTCCATTTGTTTGTTTTTGCTTTTGTTCCCTTTGCCTTAGGAAACAGATGCAAACAATAATACTAAGATTTATGTCAACGAGTGTTCTGCCTATGTTTTCTTCTGGGAGTTTTTTGTTTTTTGATCTTGCATTTAGGTCTTCAGTCCATTTGGAACTTATTTTTGTGTATGGTGTGAAGAAATGTTCTAACGTTTTTCTTTTACATGTAGTTGTCCAGATCTCTCTATGGTACTCTTTTTTTAAAAAAATAAATGTATTTATTTATTTTTGGCTCCATTGGGTCTCTGTTGCTGCGCGCGGGCTTCCTCTAGTTTCGGTGAGCGGGGGCTACTCTTGGTTGTGGTGCGCGGGCTTCCCATTGCATTGGCTTCTCTTGTTGGGGAGCATGGGCTCTAGGCGCGTGGGCTCTGTAGTTGTGGCACGTGGGCTCAGTAGTTGTGGCTCGCGGGCTCTAGAGCGCAGGCTCAGTAGTTGTGGCGCACAGGCTTAGTTGCTGTGCGGCATGTGGGATCTTCCCAGGCCAGGGCTCGAACCCATGTCCCCTGCATTGGCAGGGGGATTCTTAACCACTGTGCCACCAGGGAAGCCCTCTGTGGTGCTCTTATTTCCAACCCAGGTCATCTCCACAAAGGCTTTTAGATTATCTTTGGGTCTTGGGGATATTCTAGAATTTGAGGTTATGGAAAACCACACCCTTATCAACAGTGTTTAAAGCCAAGTTTTTGTTGTCTTTTGATACAGCTTTATTTTACTTTGTGGAAGTAAACAAAGACTGCTCAAATGAGAAGAAGTAAGGCTATTATTCAGAGCTTGCTACAGCGAGAGTCAGCCACCAGCATTTTGGCACTGACTCCAAGGCAGGCAGAGGAGTGGGAAAGCTTTGTAGAAGAAAGGAAATCTTTGGGTGTGATTGCAGGCTGTTGGCCTGGGGAAGCTGGAGGTGGGGTAATTAGAGCACCCTATGTGATTGGTTAGGGGAGCGTATTTGGCTCCTTCTGATTGGTTGGATTTCTCTGGTTGGAATCAGGGGCAAGAATTAGGGAAGCTCTGTTATTATTCAAGTCCTGGACATTTGGGACTGATGGTTATAGAGGGGTTATTATTTGGCTTTCTGAGCTGTTTGCTAGAAATAGTGGTCTGATTTCCTACAAGTCTGACTTGTACATAGTGTATTGGTTTCCTGGCTGGTTACTGTAGATTATGGGTTGGTTTTCTGGGCTGCTTGCTGTAGATTGTAGGTCAGAGTTCTATATTTATATATATTGTCTGGCCGTTATCCATTTGTATATTCAGTTTCTTCTAGACTTTCTAAGAAAATAATCATGATGCACGTGAAGACGATTATTGAAGAATTATCTGCAGTACAGAAAAATGGAAAGACTCTAAATTCATAACAGTAAGGGTCTAATTTAATAAATCATACTTTTAAATGTAGTATATACTTTAATTTTTGCATCATGTAGAAGAATATCTCATGTAATTAAATATTTATAAACTTTAAGATAAAGAGAGCAGCTATAAAACGTTTGTTTTCTAACTGTTCTGTTTAGTTTAGTAAACTATATTATATTAATGTAATATTATATGACTTCCATTTTAAGATGATGTAAATGATGTAGAAGAATATCTAATGTCATTAAATATTTACAATACTTTAAGTCAAATAGAACAGTTATAAATCAACATCTGTATTATGACTTGAGTTTTGAAAAAAAAAATGATGCCTAGAACAAAATACTGGTGTGATATGTATCATATTGGCTCCTGTATCAGCATGGTGGGGTTAAGAGTAATTTAAGATTTTTTTCCTTTTCTCTAGTTTTAAATTACATGGCATTCATGTGTACTATTTTTAGAAACAGAAAATTCCTATAAACGTGTATTTTTAAAGGGAAAAAGAAAAAAAATAACCCATAGGTTGACATATGTATTGTGCCCATTTAAGGGGAGGAGAGACTAAGATATTAAAAGCGACGTGAATGGGTGAGTCCCCATTCATGTAGTGTCAGAAGGTAGAGCTGTCTAAACTTGCCTCCCTGCAGTTTTTACGCGACGTGATCACTGGCTAAAGCTATTTGTTATGATAGCACTTTCTCACAAATGTGTTTCTTGAAAACTGTGAAAACTTCTATCCTGACAAGCTGTCAAATGAAAGGCAAACATTTTTGTACCACAGAAATTCTAATCCTTTCACAGATGCACTGGGAATATTTATCTTCAGGACTCACTTGGAAGCCAGCAATGTTTCTCTAAGTACTTCAAGTCCAAGGATGAAGAACTTTGTTGTCCACATGATGATGTGATTTAGACCCCACTTCCTCTTTTGAGACAGATCTTGGTGGGCTTAGTGAATGGCATGTCTTGAAAGAGCCTGTAAGTTCACACCACTCAATCGTGTTCTTCTCTCAGGCAAAAATTTTTGCAGAAGACGATAGCTATTGGTATCTTTGGTCATGGGAAAACAGAGGACATTGTGACCTTAAAAGTGGCCATTGGGTGTGTCTTTCGATAAGGACGGCTGACCCTCAGGGGTCATTCCACTTTGCATAATGGTGTAAACTAAGACCCTTGTTTTGGTCCATTATTTAAAGAGGATACTAAAAATTCAAAAACCCCATGTATACCTATTGATCTTGGAATTCTAATTCATCTTAAAATATTCTCAGGGAAAGGAGTAGGCATAGTATCTCCCTGAGTCCTCCATAGTGCCAAGGTTTGGTTCAAAGTCAGGTATCCTTAATGAGCATCTACTTTATGAAGAGGCCAATTCTACCTTCAGCTTGAAAATGTAGATTTTGAGAATGAGTGAGAAGCAAAGACTGATGAGGCTTTAAAATGCAAAATGAGACTTTACTCCAAAATCACCAGGGTATTTATGCAATTTTTTTCATCGATGCTGTTCATGTATGAGTTATGAACCTTTCAGGACTAAGTTAGCCAAAAGGGTGATTTTCAACTGGGTAAGCCAGTGGTCACTGGAGTATTATAAGGGAGTCCTTGAATCCATATGTAAAGTGATGGTATTTGTAGATGTCTAAATAACATGTCTCTGACACATACACACTTCTGTTTTTCAAAAATATTTAGGTACTTTCATAATTAGTAAAATGAAAATTTATTTAAATAAAATTAATTGATTTAAAATGTATTTATTCTGAATTCATAGGAGCTATTTAGATTTTCTATCTATTGTTGCTTCAGTTTTGGTAACTTGTTTCCAAGTATTTTCACCTTAATTTCTTATTTAGTATTATGTTAACACATAAAGCAATGTTTTTCAGATAACTGTTCCCAGAGAAGAAGGAGGAAATCCTAGAAAGTGAGAAACCCAGTGGACCCAATGCCAAGCAAGGAAAACCAGACATGCAAAGTCAAGAGCACACCAGCACCAGCCCCGGGCTCACTGAGCCTGCCAAGATCCCGACCCTGTAAGGATAACTTACATAGCTTCATGCTGGTGCAGCCTCATTTACTGGCTGCTGCTTTTCATGCTTTGTTAAGGGTAAGGAGGCGTTCCACATTGTTCTTGAAATTTTTATATATGTTAAGTTTCCAGGGCCGTAGACAAAGGCAGATAATCTACAGGGTAACTTCCCAACAAGATAGTTCTGTGTTGCAAGTCATCAGTGGGCCAGAAACATGTGTGCAAGATGAGATGTCTGTGGATGCGATGCATGTCTTTATTGATGAACATGGTAAGTCTTTAGAGCTCTTGACTCATGACGTAGAAGGGGGAAGGCTGGCAGCTTTCTCAAGGTCCCATGTGGTCTCTTAGCCTGAGGACAGGTTTCCCCTGTATCTAAAAGTAGAGTGGTCCTACGAGATCTTTCCTAAACTGAAATGGTGTAAAGCAAAGAGGCAGTTAGCTAAGGATGCCAAAAATACATCAATATAAGACACAGATGGTCCTAATTCAAAGCCAGGGCAGCTTGATGCTGAGATACTGGGTATAGTTCCTGGGGAGGGAGCTTGGTGATCCTACTCTAATTGCTTGGGGTGTGCGCTGGCTGTATAACTCACTGCAAAACAAACGCTGAATGCTCTTTTCACTTTTAGCCTTTTAGAAGCAGAAAAAATTTTCGGATTTCGTTCAGTTAGCAAAAACATGTACGAAGGTAGGTCTTTCGTAAAAAATGAGGTGGCGTAAAGCGAACTTACCAAAAGCGGGGGATACCTGTACTAGCCTGGAACGGGAAGGCTTAGTTCTGCTTGCTCACAGACAATGTTCTTAGAACAGAGTGTGCGCCCTCCTGCCTCAGGGCCTTTGCACATACCGTGTCCCTGTGCCCACATTGTGCCATTTATCCTTCGGGTCTCAATTCTAAAGAAAGTTCTTCAGGAGAACCTTTCCTGGATTTCCCAGGTTTAATCAGGTTCCTGTGCTCTTTTGCTCTCCTAACACCCTATCCTTTTCCTTCTTTGAGACTGTTACAGCTTCTAATTGTTTATTGACTTCCAATAATTTGATTAGTGACATTTTCTCCCTCACAGTTGTAAACTTTGGGGAGGTAATGCCCAGCACCTAAGAAATATTCGTTAGATATATGTTGAAAATCTGACCTTGATATATTTTTAATACCTTGTTATAAACAAGATTTTAAAAAGTAATAGAAAGGAAGGACGGAAGGAAGAAAGAAAAAGAAAGAAAGAAAGAGAGAAAGAAGGAAAGGAAGGAAGAACCATTAAATGGCAAATTCAAGGTTCCTGAGATAAGGGGTATAGGTCTTAGTTTTTGTAGGTCGGGTCTTGGGTTAAGTCCCTTATAGATCAATGTAAACTTATTATTCTACTCTCACGAGGATCCTGGTTTGGATAATAAATCATATATTACCCTCTCTATATAGATCAGTAGTTTATAGTTTGAAGTGCTTTTGCATCTGCAGAAATACAAAGAGACTTTTACATTATGAAGAACAACATTAGCACTTCTATCAAAGCCTCCAGAGGAGCCGTGGTTGTCATTGTGAATGTTTCTTTTGGGGGTACCACCTTGAAGTTGAGGTCCAGCACTGCAGACTCCGTTGCAGCTGCTCATGACAGACGAGGTTAATTATGCTTCCCTGTCACCTGAAGAAAGTACGCCTAAAACCTCTTCTGGGGAGAGACCATTTACACCTCAGAACCCTGAGCCACTTTAGCAGGCTAATTTAACTCCACAAATTAATTCCATGTCTTTCTTTTCCTCATTACCGGGCTGACATACCAGTCAGCAGCTGTGCCAATGCTCATCTGCAAATTCAAAGGTTGGGATGGCCCCTCGTGGTCCACCGATCAAAACCACACACTTAATAAGCCTCTTTTGCACGTGATACAAAAAAACCCCACAAAAAACCCAGTTACAGCATACAGAGATCATCCTGACACATGAAGAGAATATACAAAAGAAATGCGTTGAAAAGAATATACAGAAGGGGATTAGAAATGGTACAAATTAATCGATGAAAGGCAA
>NC_041233.1:4410298-4411868 GCF_002837175.3 Physeter macrocephalus | reverse complement strand
TGTGTGATTTTATTTTTGCTGTTGTTGAACACTTTATTTTTATTTATTTATTTAACTGAAGTATAGTTGATTTACAATGTTGTGTTAATTTCTGTTGTACGGAAAAGTGATTCAGTTATACATATACATACAATTTTTTAATATTCTTTTCCATTATGGTTTATCTGTTATTTTTTTTTTTAGTGAAGATGTTTTCTTTTCTTTTTCTTTTCACTTCTATGTAGTTGAATCTTTTCCTTCATGGATTCCAGGTCTTAGTAGAAAAGACTTCCTTAATTCTTGAAAATGTTTTTCCATAAGTTTGCATTTAGTGTTCCCCCCCCGACCCCCCTCCATCCTTCTAGATCAGTGACATTTCTGTCTACTTGTGCCCTAGGACCACAATATTATTGTATCGGTTAGGACTAATCCTCCTCACTAATATTCGTTTCCAGAATTTTCCTGGCAATTCTTCTTTTGTATCTATACTGGACACAAACTAACATCATATGTGTAAGCAGCAACCAGATGAAGAAACAAAGCACCAGTAGAAACCCAGGAGCTCCTTGCTCTTCCTTCCAGTCACTGTGCTGACATCATAAATTAGGTTTCCCTCTCTTCAAATTTTATAGAAATGGAATCATATTATGTGTACTCTTCTGAGTTTATGGTGCTCAGTAAGCTTGTATTCGTTAAGACTCATCCCTGTTGTGGCATGTATTTTTAGTTTGTTCTTTTGGGTTTCCTAAATTGGGATTATGTTAGGGGCTGCAAACTAATTCACCAAGACTTTGTAACATTGAATCTTCCAGGCTCACAACTTTCTGTGCCCTTCCATTTGTTTAGTATTTTTGTTTGCTTGTGTCCTTTGATAGCTCTTTAAGGTTTTCGTCATGTGGCTATCTTCTCTAATACTTTGACCAGTGTTCCCAGACCACATGAAATAATGATTTTGATAATGGACATCCTAAATTTACCTCCTTTAATGGGTACCCTTTAGGTGATGAATCATCTTTGTATTCCTGGAATGAATCTCCCTTTGGTTTTTATGTGTTGCTGCATTCACTTTGCTAATATTTAATTTGGGTTGTTGCATGAATATTCATACTCATGATTGGGTATAGTTATGACATTTTATTTGATTTTTGGAATGTATGTTATGTTACCTTCATGTAAAGGATTTGGAAATGTCTTTCTTCCTTTTCAGTGTTCTGAAACAGTTTAAATTACACTGGAATTACCTGTATCATAAAAGTTTATGTACAAATCTGCTTTGCAAGAGTTTGGGTCTAGTGCTTCTTGAACGTGTACCATTTTTATAATATTCTCTATTTCTTCCATAAGGTCATTGTTTGCTTTAGATTTTCTCTCTTCTGGGGTGAGATTTGGTAATTTAAGTTTTCTAGATAATTACCCATTTCACCTAGGTTCCCACATTTATTTACATACTCTGTAGCAAAGTATTCTCTTATGATTATTTAAATTTCTTTCTTTTCTATTGTTTTCTCCTTTTTATCTCTTTTTGCCTATTTACGCTTTCTACCGTAGCTTCTGTTCAGATGAGCTACTGATTTATCTATTTTATTGCCCT
>NC_041233.1:4409152-4410067 GCF_002837175.3 Physeter macrocephalus | reverse complement strand
GCGCAGGCTGCGGACGCACAGGCCCAACGGCCATGGCTCACGGACCTAGCTGCTCCGTGGTATGTGGGATCCTCCCGGATCTGGGCACGAACCCGTGTCCCCTGCGTTGGCAGGTGGACTCTCAACCACTGCGCCACCAGGGAAGCCCCAAGGTAATAATTTCTGTGTTAGGGTAGGTTGTGCTGCAGTAACAAGTAAACTCCCAAAATTTAGTCACTTCACAGAATAAAAATGTATATCTTGCTTATTAAAAGAATAACTGGAGAGGAATTCTTGCTTTATGCAGTTGTGTTTACAAGCAGATATAAGAATAGAGGGGTTATAAACAAAAATATATTTGTACTTTTTAAATATGTACTTGCGTAGTTACCTTTACGGGTGCTCGTTATTGCTTTGTGTGGATTGGAGTTATTGTGTAGTGTCGTTTAATTTCAACCTAAAGACGCCCTTTTATCTTTCCACAGGGTTCTGTAGCGTGGGTCACTGAGCTTGGGATGGAGGAGGGGTGAGAATAGCCCCTGTTAAAATGTCACAGACCCCACTGTCTTACCTAAGTTCAATAGTTCCTCTTGGATGGATGATTTGCAGTTCAATCTATGGCTCTGGTTAATTTTTAGGGTTCTGAAATGATTGTTCTTAGTTGCTCTGCCTGTATTTTCATTGCTTTTGTGGGAGAGTGAGTTCACCAAGGTCCTGCTGTGATTGGAGATGTCAGTTGCCCTAGGATCTATCTTAATGTTAATTTTTTTTGTCATTTTGGGGGTAGGGGCATGATGCACCCTTTTAATGTTTAGGTAAAGTTCTCTTTTATTTCTGAAAAGTTTTAACATTAGATTTTAGAATATACTTTGGGTCCTGTTTCTATTCTGTTCTTCAGGGACACTAATTTGTATCTAAGGTTAAAAAATTGTTTTA
>NC_041233.1:4406720-4408461 GCF_002837175.3 Physeter macrocephalus | reverse complement strand
CAACAACAACAACAATAATAATAACTGGTGTTTTCTACTTCAAACTTGACTGTTTGAGTTATAATATGCAGTTAAAAGAACCAAAAAATGTGTTTTACATTATATGTTTACTCTTAGGCAGAATGAGGCATACTTGGGAAAATCTCAAATGATCTTGGAGTGAAGGGTTCCTATTCTATTCATTAGGAATTTTCCTAAATGCAGTCCTGTCCTTATTTCCATACTTCTTCGTGCCTGCTGACTGAGGATTAGCCTATCTTTTCTCTGCTCTCTCCAAATTCTTTATGGATGCTCTATGAAATCCCTGCATCATTATAAATAATCTCTGCTTCACCTCCAACTCCTACACAAAGGACCTACCCTACACCTGCACGCCTCTGTGCTCCTTCTCCACGTGTGTGCTCCATGTCCTGACGTTATCCTCTCTACTGTATAATTCTACCTCCATTAGAAATACCTTACTTTAGGACTTCCCTGGTGGCGCAGTGGTTAAGAATCCGCCTGCCAATGCAGGGGACAGGGGTTCAAGCCCTGATCCCGGAAGATCCCGCATGCCGTGGAGCAACTAAGCCCGTGCGCCACAACTACTGAGCCCACACGCCGCAACTACTGAAGCCCGTGTGCCTAGAACCCATGCTCCACATCAAGAGAAGCCATCGTTGGGGGCTTCCCTGGTGGCGCAGTGGTTGCACGTCCACCTGCCGATGCAGGGGAACCGGGTTCGCGCCCCGGTCTGGGAGGATCCCACATGCCGCGGAGCGGCTGGGCCCGTGAGCCATGGCCGCTGGGCCTGCGCGCCCGGAGCCTGTGCTCCGCAGCGGGAGAGGCCACAGCAGAGGGAGGCCCGCATCCCACAAAAAAAAAAAAAAAAAGAGAGAAGCCATCGCAATGAGAAGCCCGTGCACCGCAACGAAGAGAAGCCCCCGCTCATCGCAACTAGAGAAAACCCGCGTGCAGCAACAAAGACCCAACGCAGTCAAAAATAAATAAATAAAAAGAAATTTAAAAAAAAGAAATACCTTACTTTATATTTCTGACCTCTTTAAAAAAGAACTTTACAGGTTTATGACTTTCAAGGTAATATAAAAAGTTTCAATAATAAAACATAATCCATCCAAAAGAAGCCAAGAAAGAGATGAAGAAAGAGGCAGCCACTCCTGATTGGTAGGTGGCAGCTTTAAGAAGCAAGAGAACTTACATAGGAGGCTTGTCTTGGGTGGCCACAAGACAGGTAGATCTCCAAGCCTGCCCGCCAGAAACGAAAAGAGTTTATATAGAGGCCTTAATGGGGTTCAGTCAGGTATACAGTCCATATGGTCTCAACCACACATTACTCTCTCAAGGCTGCATCCTTGAAGTGGCTCCTAGCATAGGGATGGTGGGCAGGACCTACCTTCCAGCAGTATGCCTTCCATATGGGCATCTCCAAGAGGGGACATATATTCAATTCCATTGTAACATACAGCACGTTTAATAGCACGTCTTTGTTGATTTGCCTGTCTCCCCTTGTAGTCTGTGAACTCCTTCATGGTAGTGACTATATATTTTTTATATTCGCTTTCTCTCCTTCAACAAAATGCCTGGCACACAGAAGGTGCTCAATAAATATTCCGATGAATCAGGCATGAATAAAGGATGAATGAATAATCAGAATGAGTAAAGGCACTCCTTCAGTGCAAGAATGGACCTATTTCTTCTGGACCCAAACACATGAGAGTAATCCTTTAATGTGGGTCTTTTC
>NC_041233.1:4404873-4406268 GCF_002837175.3 Physeter macrocephalus | reverse complement strand
TAAAGCTGAAGGCTTACACACCAGCGTGACACTGGACTTCCACGTCCCAGACCTGCTCCTCAGGATGGCCCTCCCCTTGTTTCATTTCCGCATAAGGAGGCTTATGCCTTTACTGGGCCTGCCTAAGGCGGCCAAGAGCAAAAGCTGCTGCAGACCAGAGCATGGCCGGGGCATATACAGGTGCACATATCAGGTGAGGTAAGCATGCTGCAGAAAAGGCATGTTTGGGGATCATGGCGTCTTTCTAAACCTCGTTCTTCCCCAAAGGCCCTAACGCACACAAGGCTTATGTCGCTCATACCTAAGGAAGACGTGTTCCCTTTTATCTCCACGCGTCGCAAAGCCTGCTCTCTGCAACGACACGAAGCTCATTTACTTTAGGTTATCAGTTACTAATAATGAGAGCTTCCTTTCCTCATTCTAAGAAAGCAAGTTCCTCTTTATTTCTTCCCTGTCGAAAACCTGCTTTCAGAAGAGAGTGAAATTTCTCTACTGTAAAAGCTTAAAAATTATTAGTTCAATGATACCTTCTAGTGGGTCTTCCTATCTAAACAGTATACCCGATAGATGCCTGGGATTATGTTCCAGGAAACATATAAAAAGGCAGGTAGCCTAACTGAGGCTCCTGAAATTATTCCCAAAAGGTGGTTATTTTCGTTATCTGCCAGGGTGGGCAACAGCAGGGAGGAGGAGAAAAGGTCAGGGAGGCTGGAGGGACTCAGAAATTCTTCTCACCCTCGCGCCCCCCTCGCCGCCCTCACGGAGTGACTCTAGGCGGGCGCTGGGAGGAGCCTCTGGAGCATGCTCCCAGCAGCCGCCTCTGAGCACCATGGGAAAGTCCTTCCTCCGTCGGACATGGCGTCCACCTGCCCGGCGGCGGCAGCAGCCGGCTCCGGCGCCGCGGTTCGCGGGTGCGGGCAGAAGAGCCGTTGGAGCTTCGGTGGTGGGGCGGAAGGAGCTGGAGGGGGCGGCGGCGGCGGCGTTGTCGGTGACGCCGCGCGAGGGCCCGCGTGTTAAAACTGAGGGCGTCCGGGCGGCGGACGGCTGGCAGCGGGCCGCAGGCATGGGGTCCCGGGTGCTGCAGCTGCTTCGGCAGGGCGTGTGGGCCGCGCTCACCGGGGGCTGGTACCACGACCCGGATCAGAGCAAGTTCACTAACAGCTGTCACCTCTACCTGTGGCTGTTCTTGCTGCTGCTGCCCCTGGCCCTGCACCTGGTGAGTGGCGGCGTTCTAGCCCTGGGGAAACCTCCGAGTCGGCCTCGGGATGGAAAGGATTGGCAGTAGTTCCCTGAGAGGACGGATGGGGAAGGTCTTCAGGAATTTGGGACAGAGAAAGTAAAGGGAAAGGAGAAGGGGCTCTCCGGCAGGAAAAAGAAGTAGGAAGGACTTTGGGG
>NC_041233.1:4399447-4403696 GCF_002837175.3 Physeter macrocephalus | reverse complement strand
TTCTTCTGTGACCTTGTTCATCCTGTTTCCTTAGCCTGTAGGGCCCAATGTTTTCTCTTTTGTCTAGAGGGGCAGCGCAGCAGAGACGAGGAACACGAGCCTGGGTTCAGTCCTGGTTCTTTTGCTTACTGGCTGTGTGAGCTCAAGCAAGCTAGAGCTTTCTGGTGTGTAAAGCAGGACTAAGAGTACTTGCCTTACAGGGTGCATAGGAGGATTGAATGAATTAAGGAATAGAGAACTGAATGAATTAATGAACAGTTGATTGAATGAATGCATGAAAGTACTTCTCAGTACTGACTTTATTTTTTCCCCATCATTCTCTTGCCAAAATCGAAAGCCCACTGGAAAGGCCATCTCTGTCTAGGCTTCCCTGATCCCTCTTATATGTAGAATTAATTTCTCTTTTCTCTTGCCCTAATACCATTCTGTATTGCATGTCAGTACTATGGCACATTTTGAATTCTGTACTTCATTTTTGGAACATGTATTTACCTCTACTCCAGGGTCGTGAGCTGTTTGAGTTTTTGAGGACATGGTTTTTGATTTTGTTGATTCATCTTGGTTTTCCTTGCTGTACCTAGCAAAGTGCCCTGCATGTGGCTCACAGTGATCTCACACATAATAAACCGGTAGAAATAAAGTCAACCTGCCTCCCCTTCTCTTCCAACCAGCATTAGGTTGTCTGCCTCACAGCATACGTTTGAGTGTTTCCTGATAACGATCTAATCCCCCTCCTCAGCAGCAACCAGAGTAACATTTAATGTATATCCCTGCAGATGTTTTTTTATGAGTACGGGCTCATTTTTACATAACTCCGTTTAACAGTTGATGTACGCATATGCTCGGAGCCCTTAATTTCTGCCTAATTTTGCTTCATTGAGTAGCTTGATTTCTACTTTATATTTGTAAATAGGAAATGGTCCTTAGTTAAGTTCCTCTTTAATGATATTTCCAAATAATTTTTGGCTAAATCTCAAGAGTTTAGAAAGCAAAAAACTGATACCTTAAATACTTTAATTCTTACATCAAACCAGTTATACTAAAATTTCTATATTTTTATGCCAGTGTGCTTTTAACGATGACAGGTCCTTTTGTGTGAGTGCATTTATTACACGGCTGCGTTTTAATTTATAGCCGATCTTATTGAAAAAAATGCAGGTAGTCCTTTTCTTGCTCTGGTCTTCCGGTCTCTGAAAATAACCTTAGAAATAAAAGACCCTTCTTCCCCAATGCAGGGTTGTGTTCTCTGGGTTTTGACGCCTAAATATATTTTTCTGCACTTCAGTGCTGCCTGTGATTTTTAACATCTTTCTCAGTTTGTTCCACTTATGAGAACTTGGTCCAAAAAGATCCCTGGCTGCTTGCTGAAGTTCTGTTATTTAAGGGGCCCTGAACTTTTCTGGGTTTTGCACAATTTGATTAAACATGTTTAATCAAGACAGTTCCACTGCAGGGAGACTCCACCCTTTTATTTAATGGAGACCTTGAATATGTATATTAAAATTTTGTTATTAATTATTGAGGCAAACTGATCTCTAAGCCCCAGCATTTACTTAGGTCTGGTTGGAAAATAGGTTATTTATTAGCATTTATAAGCTATATATTTTCGAGAAATGCTCAAAAGTACGTACCTAAAAACATTAGGTCTATTTAGATAATTTGGAAAGAGTTTTACTTTGTTTTATCATTAGCCGACTTTTTATAAAAAGCATTTTTTTATTTACTTGGTTGCGCTGGGTCTTAGTTGTGGCAGGTGGACTGCTTAGTTGTGGCAGGCGGGCTCCTGAGTTGTGGCTCACTGCCTTCTTAGTTGTGGCATGTGAACTCTTAGTTGCTGCATGCATGTGGGATCTAGTTCCCGACCAGGGATCGAACCTGGGCCCCCTGCATTGGGAGCGCAGAGTCTTAACCACTGTGCCACCAGGGAAGTCCCATATCAGCCTAGTTTTAATTTGTACCAACTGAAAGGTGCATTTGTCATTAGAGATGTTTAACCTTTCATTTATAACACATGTTCTTGTACTTATTATTTTGAGATAACCAACAGAGATTCATGTAGAGCTTTTGGACAGGAGCATCCTGGGCATGATTCTGACCCTTAAGAAGTTCTGACAGCACCAGGCTAGTGTCAAAAGACATCCCTGCTCTACTACCTATCAATTGTGTGATCTTGTGCAAGTCTCTACACATCTCTGGGCCTCTGTTTTCCCATCTGCAAAATGGGGATAGCGAGTTTTGCCTTATAGATTTAAGCAACTGAGATCCAGAGGGAGTGGGTTACTTGCTCAAGGCCATCTAAGTAAGAGTAGGGATATTCAGAATTTTAGCTGAGCTCCTGTCGTCTCCAAGTGTGTGGCCTTGTCAGAGCACTGCGCTGCTGACCTGCTGTGCACGAGGGCATCTGAACTCCCTGAAACAGTGACCCCTCATCAAGGGAAGTTCTGATCATACTGGTGGTAGTAAGGTCAACCTGAGTAGTGGAAAAAAATGGGATAAAGCCTTCACATTCTTCACGACCCCGTCTGGGGCAACGTTATATATGATTTTCGCATAGAAAACCTGTCCTTTATTTTATGGCTGTAGCTTTATGTTTCCTCTGATTTTCTTGTCTGTTAGGCAGACTTGCTGTGTTTCCAGTTCTGCTTTTTAATTTAGCCTTGGAGACTTTTTTGATAAGAACCACATCATTTCTAATTTCTATAATTATAATAAAATGGGATTACCTGTCATGGGGCCACGTAGCGCCAGATATACAGTGGGTGCTCTGCACGCACTAGCTGTCATTGTCACACCTAGTTGGTGACTCTTTATCACGGTCTGTGGCCACTCACCATTTGGGTACATAACTATTTTTCTTTAGGTCTTGTATGTCTTTGGCCACCCCTTTTTTCCCTCCTCCTTCTAACATAGAAGATGAGTTTATGTGAATTATGGAAAGGTGGTCTGTCCAAAAAGACACCCTTTCCTGGCTCAGGACCTGGGGACTGGAGTTCAGCCACCATTTGACCCTGTCAGCTGGAGGCCTTTGTGCAGGGTGCAACCTGCACAACGTGACACAGCAGGCCTGGCTGGTCCGTTTGATTGTTGTTACTTTGTTGGACCGCTTGGTACATTGCTGGTCCCCAAAGCGTGTCTCTCACCCTGGTCAGTCCCAGCACTCCTATTCAGCTTCTTCCTAAGAAAGGCTTTTCCTGCTGTTGAATCACATGGTCTCTACTTTGTCTCCTTTGACTCCTCGAGGCTTGTTGTCTGGTCCTTCTACTTGTGGGGACCTTATTTATCCTCACATTGAGATGCATGATGCTCCCCGCTTTCCCATAGTCCACTTGAATGTCTGAATTTCCTTCCTCCTTCCCTCACCTGTCTGAACCAGAGTGGGTTCGAAGTGCAAGGGCTGCAGCTTAGGGATGCTTGAAGGCATCCTTCCCCGGGCCGTGGGCTTCTACTTGTGGGGACCTTATTTATCCTCACATTGAGATGCATGATGCTCCCCGCTTTCCCATAATCCACTTGAATGTCTGAATTTCCTTCCTCCTTCCCTCACCTGTCTGAACCAGAGTGGGTTCGAAGCGCAAGGGCTGCAGCTTAGGGATGCTTGAAGGCATCCTCCCCCAGGCTGTGGGCTTGCAGACTCGGGCTGAATGCCAGTCCCATGCGGTTGTCTTAAAAACATTAGTGCTCCAGTTGGTTGTTTGGACTGTGTGTATGAAGGGCTTGGCTCCATGGGGACTTTGCTTTCCTGGGGGAAGCACTTTTACCAGGGATGTCGCCCTGCCTAGGGCATCCTAGGGCAGTCGTCTTCAGTCTTTTCAGTATGGCCTTTCTGGAGTGATGTTGCCACCCTCCTGCAACATTCTTTCTGCTTCTCCTTATCTTCTGCCATTTAGACGCATGGTTGGCTGCCAGCCAGTGGTGTTTTGTGTCTGTGACAAAAGAACCAGTACCTGCCTTGTTCTAGGATGTCGGCCTCCGCAGCACTCTCCAAAAAGAGGACCCTTTCCCCCTTTCCTTTCCGTTCTAGTATTGCAAGTTCATGACTCATTTTCTGGTGGTTAAATTTATGTCTCTGACCTCACTGGCACTTCCCTTAATTTCTCCCAGCTAGTGGCTAGTTTTATTTGGATGCTGCTCTCCTTAGATATACTGTTGTTTTTTCAATCGTAATGTCTAAGGGTTTATTTAATAGGCTTGGTGTGATTTATTTATTTACTTAAATTTTTAAAAGAAATTGAAATATAGTTGTTTCATG
>NC_041233.1:4397156-4398485 GCF_002837175.3 Physeter macrocephalus | reverse complement strand
TCTGAGGATGGCATGGTCTTTTTTCGCTCTTTTCCCTCACACACTGGCTAATGTTCTGATGCCTTCGGCATTGAAGAACAGGAAAGTGCTATGTTGACAGGCACGGTGGTAAGCTGGCTCCCGGCTCTTGAAGCGTGGCTCACGTTCCCAGCTGACTCCCTCTGGCGAGGTCCTTCCACGAGTCCTGCGGAGACCCTGTGCTCTTTTCCAGGGCTCTCCCACCCACAGTTTCTTGGAGGAGGGCCGCTGCCTCTCTATCCCACCTGGTTGCTTATTCCTTTCATAGTTCCTTGGCATGTGGTGGTCCACCCCAGCTTTCCTCTTCTCCAGCGCCCTTTTGGACCTCTAAAGCGAACTCTTGGGATGTTTGCACACCCGGTCCATGCAAACACTCATGTTTTCTGTCCCCGAACAGACTCTGGGAGAGCAGGTCAACCCCAACATAGCAACTTCTCCTTCATCCCTCCATCCGAGCAGCTAGCCAGCCAGTCTCTCATCTTTTAGCTCTTCTGGGAAGAACCAGACATCAGACTCCCTGCCCAAATTGTCGGGGACCCACATAGTAAGTCTCTGAGTGGCCCCACTGAAGCCATCCTCTCGACTACGGGGGAGAGGGACACAGGGCTCCCTGAACCCCATGATCCTGTCCAACAGTCTTCACAGGTCCTCTCATCCTGGACTCTGTTACATCCTCGCTTTTGGTGAGGGATTTTAGGGTCATCTCGCTCATTGTCATAACCGACGTAGAAGTTTCTGGATGTGGTTTGTTCCAGAAGTTGCACTGAAATCTAATATCTATCCCACATTGGCCCTTTGGTCAACACTTTCAGTTGACTCTTTTGTTGTATACGTATGCAACCATGTATCTGTACATATCCTTGTTTTTTCCACTTTACCTTTTCTACTTTTTCTTAGAGAGCGTTACATAAAGGTCTTCATTATTATTATTATTATTATTATTTGCGGTACGCGGGCCTCTCACTGTTGTGGCCTCTCCCGATGCGGAGCACCGGCCCCGGATGCGCAAGCCTAGCGGCCATGGCTCACGGACCCAGCCGCTCCGCGGCATGTGGGATCCTCCCGGACCGGGGCAGGAACCCGTGTCGCCTGCATCGGCAGGCGGACTCTCAACCACTGTGCCACCAGGGAAGCCCCTTCTTTATTATTTTTAAGGTCAGCATGGTATTCCACTTTGTGAGTAAAGGGTGATTTATTTGACCTGTCCCCTTGAAGAATATTTAAGTTTTGCAGATGATTTTAAACCTAATGCTAATATTTGGCTATTTGAATTGTTTCATTCAGTAGTTGAACACATATGTATCAGTCAGG
>NC_041233.1:4395511-4396810 GCF_002837175.3 Physeter macrocephalus | reverse complement strand
AGTCAGGGGCTCTGCTCCCCACCATCCTCACCCCATTACCCTGACCACTGCCAGTCACCGTGGTGGATGGAGAGGGAGGGTGAGGAGCATGGACCAGCTCTTGAAGCTCCCACCTGGAAACGGCAGATACCTCTTGCACTCAGACATCTCTGTTAGGGCAAGTTGCATGGTCCCATCTACCCAAGGGGAGGGGAAAGTACAGTCTTACTGTGTGTCCAGGGAAGAACTGGACCTATTCGTTGGACAACACTTATGTCTACAACAACAGACTGAGTGCCAGGTGTTTGGCTGGATATTGGGAAAACAACAGGCAAAAGATCGATTGGTATCTCTCCTTATTTAGTTAACAGGTAAAGGTAAACAGGCATGAGTAACACAATGGTTACTGTTATTAGAAGGGAAGTACAAGGTGCTATACAGTGAAGACCTTATCCTGGCTTTGGTGTTTAGGAAGGCTTTCCAAGGGAAATAACTTCTAATCTGGAACCTGAAGAATGATTAGTAGCTTGTCAACAAAGCTGATAGACCAAGAGAAGGAGTCTGACTTTCAGTCTCAGTATGGTAAGACACATTGATGAGTTCTTTTTTGGTCAAGTTTGAAGTAGGATATTATTATTATTTTTTATTATTTTTTATTTTTTATTTTTATTTTTGGCGGTACAGGGGCCTCTCACTGTTGTGGCCTCTCCCGTTGCGGAGCGCAGGCTCCCGACACGCAGGCTCAACGGCCTTGGCTTACGGGCCCAGCCGCTCCGCGGCATATGGGATCTTCCCGGACCGGGGCACGAACCCGTGTCCCCTGCATCGGCAGGCAGACTCTCAACCACTGCGCCACCAGGGAAGCCCAGGATATTATTTTTTATGCCCCAATTTTTATTTTTGAAAAATTTCTAGTCTACAGAGAAGTTGCAAATATAACACAATGAATACCATGTACCCTTCACTTTGATTTCACCAGTTCTTAATGTTTTGCCACATTTGCTTCATCACTCTCTTACATATTTATACTTTTAAAAGTTTGCTGAATCATTTGAGAATAAATTGCAAACATCAAGACACTTTCCCCCTAGAAACTTCATCAGGTGCCTCTTAAGGAGAATAACATTCTCCCACATAATCATCACACTCAAAAAATGAACATTGATGTAATGCTATTGTCTAATACATAGTTCTCATTGCAGATTTCCCCAGTTATGCTAATGATGTCCAGCGTAGCTGAGCTTTTTGTTTTGTTTTTCTGCATCTAAGATTCAATCGAGGATCATGCGTTGCTTTTAGTTGTCATGTCTCTGAATTGTC
>NC_041233.1:4393509-4394128 GCF_002837175.3 Physeter macrocephalus | reverse complement strand
AGTTTTTTGAGGAAGCTCCATACTGTTTTCCATAGTGGATGCATGAATTTACATTTTCACCAACAGTGTACAACAGTTCCCTTTTCTCCGCATCCTCTCCAGCATTTGTTATTTGTGGACTTTTTGATGATGGTCATTCTGACAGGTGTGAGGTGATAATCTCTTTATGGTTTTAATTTGTGTTTCTCTAATAAGTAGCAATGACGAACATCTTTTCATGTGCCTGTTGGCCATCTGTATATCTTCTTTGGAAAAGTGTCTGTTTAGGTCTTCTGCCCATATTTTGAATGGATTGTTTGTTTGTTTGTTTTTTGATACTGAATTGTCTGAGCTGTTTGTATATTTTGGATATTAACCCCTTGTCGGTCACATTGTTTGCAACTATTTTCTCCCATCCTGTAGGTTGTCTTTTTGTTTTGACAGTGGTTTCTTTTGCTGTGCAAAAGCCTTTAAGTTTCATTTGGTCCCATTTGTTTATTTGTGCTTTTATTTCTTTTGCCTTAGGAGACAGATCCAAAAAATATTGCCACTCTTTATGTCAAAGAGTGGTCTGCATATGTTTTCTTCCAGGAATTTTATGGTTTCAGGTCTTACACTTAGGTTTTTAATCCACTTTGAG
>NC_041233.1:4391563-4392345 GCF_002837175.3 Physeter macrocephalus | reverse complement strand
TATAATCTGATCCAAGTTAAAGGATTCTTCTTTTCCTTCACCTGATCCACATTTGTATCTCCTTTTTTCCCACAGTGAGAACTCTGGTTGCCAACAATATCATTATTTCAATCCTAATATATACACAGGAATTACTACTCCCATACCGCTACCAGAAGAAAATCTTTTGGTTAAGTTCAAGACTGTTTTGTGTTTTTGTTATTATTATTATTATTATTTTAAGAATACAGCAATAATGTGCTATGAGAATATTGTTTTCTAAAGTTACTTGGGTTAATTATTTAAAAAAATTTTTATTGGGATATAATTGACATATGACATTAGATTATGGTTTATGATATAATGATTCAATATTTGTATAGGATTAATTCCTTTTTTAAAAATACTTATTTTATTTATTTATTATTTATTTTATTTATTTATTTTGGCTGCACCGGGTCTCAGTTGCAGGATCTTCGTTGCAGCATGTGGCCTTCTTAGTTGCGGCATGGGGGATCTTTAGTTGCAGCACGCGGACTTCTTAGTTGTGGCACGGGAACTCTTAGTTGTAGCATGCATGTGGGATCCAGTTCCCCGACCAGGGATCCAACCCGGGTCCTGTGCATTGGGAGCGCAGAGTCTTACCCACTGGACCGCCAGGGAAGTCCCTAGGAATAATTCTTTATATTTAATTTTTGATTTGTCTTTGTTGTTATGCTATCCATTTGCTATATGGTTAGGTTGATCTGTGGGTGTTTAATTTTAGTTCTTTTTCCCTCCATCTTTGTTTATTTAATAATTTT
>NC_041233.1:4387982-4388242 GCF_002837175.3 Physeter macrocephalus | reverse complement strand
TTTTGAATTATGGTTTTCTCAGGGTATATGCCCAGTAGTGGGATTGCTGGGTCATATGGTAGTTCTATTTGTAGTTTTTTAAGGAACCTCCAGTCCTCCATAGTGGCTGTATCGATTTACATTCCCACTAACAGTGCAAGAGGGTTGCCTTTTCTCCACACCCTCTGCAGCATTTATTGTTTGTAGGTTTTTTGATGAATGCCACCAGGAATGAATCTGGTTTGATAGTTTGGTGGCATACTCAAACAAAAAAGATTTCA
>NC_041233.1:4387297-4387482 GCF_002837175.3 Physeter macrocephalus | reverse complement strand
CCCGGGTCCTGTGCATTGGGAGCGCAGAGTCTTACCCACTGGACCGCCAGGGTAGTCCCTAGGAATAATTCTTTATATTTAATTTTTGATTTGTCTTTGTTGTTATGCTATCCATTTGCTATATGGTTAGGTTGATCTGTGGGTGTTTAATTTTAGTTCTTTTTCCCTCCATCTTTGTTTATTTA
>NC_041233.1:4384770-4387024 GCF_002837175.3 Physeter macrocephalus | reverse complement strand
AATCATCAATATAGAGATTCCATTGACTGCCACGGGACTGAGTGGGAACGTGTAGGAAGAGAGAAGAGGGCTGAGGCCCCAGGAGCTCTAGACTCAGACGTAAGGCAAAGAGGAGGTGTGAGTGAGGCAAGGACAAAGCTAGGAGAGTGTGGCCTCTTAGAAGCAGCAAGAGGTGAGCATTTCAAGAAGTGAGCAACTGTGTTGAGGGCTGCTGAGAAAATTGGATTAAGTTGTCTTTGGAGACGTTGACAAGAACATTTTCAGTGGAGTGTTGGGGAGTAGCAGCCAGATTGCTGGGGGTTTAAGAGGCAATGGGAGGTGAAGGAATGAAGACAGGTTGTAAAGACAGTTGTTTCACGCAGGGAGTGAGAAATAGTACAAATCCAATATCTGGAGAGGGATGTGGAGTCAAGGGAGGCTTATCCTTCCGCGAAGCGTGGAAGAATCTTGAGGTTGGGGATGTGATTTGAATTCCCCTTTGGTCCGTGGTGTGATGCTTCGTACACAGTGGATAATCAAATCACTCTTGCCATTAATGCAATCTAACTCATACGGGGATACACAATTTTGGCAGAGTATATAACAGCCTGTGGTCAGGCCCATTTCAATATACTCACCACACTGTGGTGGCCTGGATCCAGATCATTAAAAATGGAGCTTGAAAACCAAGGTGTTACTCTTAGTATTGAATTGCCTTAAAGTTCAAATTTTGCTGTTATTTCCAAGATAACCTTTGTTTTATTACTTAGATGGCAATTATCTTTTTCTTTGTGGTATTTATTTAATAAATACAACTTTTTTCTCTACCATGGGAAACTTGGATTTAAAATGAAAAGACCATTGGCTCAAACAAAAATGATTTGACCTCATTCCTGGATATTGGCTGATCTTAAATATAGAAAACAAATGTAGAAGTTTTGGGACTGTGAGGGACCTTAGGAATTTTCTATATTGGATTATGTGTATGTTTCAGTTCCTTTCTCCAAGTCTTTCCCGTCTCAAACGAAAATCAAGAGAGCTAATACTTATTTCCCATTGGTTTTCCTTATCTTTTGATGATTTATTCTTCCTTTCAAGACTACAACTCGATACCTAATAATCAGGGAAGAATAAAAATCCCAGAAAATAAGAAACATCCCTGGGAATCCCTGAAACAAATATTTTACCAAGAAAACAGTTGTCTGGCTTATTTCATAATAATTTTTTTCTTATTATGTATTAACATTTCTGACTGTCTAGGCAAGCAATAAAACCATTTGCTCTGTAGCTCTTTACCCACCTCAAAACACCATATCTGAATTTATGGTTCCATGGTATTGATGAATGATACGTAGATGATGATGATGATGACGTTGATGGTGATGGTGATAAATGACACTAGCATCTGGTGCTTATTAGGTACCAGAAAATGTATTAGTACAGTAATTAATTAATCCTGTTCGAAACTATATTCCTATTTCACAGAAGAAATGGACATTTATGAAGGCTAAATAACTTCCCTAAGGTTGCAAAATTGTTAAATTGAGAAAAATTTACAACATATACACACGCATTACTACATATAGACACACATTACTATCGTAAATGTTTATTTATTCCCCAAGATTTTTGAGCATCTATTTGCTGGATACCAGGCTAGGTATTGAGAGTATAATGGAGAACAAGACAGAGTCGGTTCCTGTCCTCATGGAACCGACCATGTTTACATGGCTCTTGTGAATAAGTAAGAATCATTAAGAAAACTATAAACACCTTGAAAAGTGACATAGACAATTGACACAGAGATATATACACACATACATATATATATCCAATATACACATGAATGATTATTTTACTAACAGTCCAAGAAGTACATATTAAAATAATGTGATTTTGGCATATCTAGGTTACAAAGATTTAAAAGGTAGTACCTAATGAGCTTTAAATAAATAACCATTCTCAAAAATTCAGAGGGATATATGTACAAGATGAGTCACTATTTGTTACAGCAAAAGACTAGAAACAATAGTGACTGATAGAGAACGAGTTAATGAATTATGTATGATGCATCCACATCTCGGAGTACTGTAGCTGTGAAGAAGGGAATACTAAAGTAGACTGCTGCAGAGTGATCTCCAGGATCTATTATTAAGTAGAAAAAAAGCAGAAGCTAAAATGAGATTAAAAATGAGGAAGGAAGTAAGAAACATATATCTAGTTGCATTTCTTTTTCAACAAGACACAATAAAAGGATAAATAAAAAAAAGAAACT
>NC_041233.1:4381047-4383600 GCF_002837175.3 Physeter macrocephalus | reverse complement strand
GAACCTTGTAATCTTCCATTTGAATTGGAAATACCCATCTGAAATCATGATTTATTTTTTCTAAAAAAAAAAATGCATATTTTTTTTAGCTGTGTCTATTTAACCACCTGGAAGCAATGATAACCCAGTAAGGATGTACAAATCTCACACACTCAGATTCTGGTCTCTATTTACAAAAAATATTTATTTATCTGGCTGTGCTGCGTCTTAGTTGCTGCAGGTGGGATCTTCTTTGCCTTGTGTGGGATCTTTTTTTTTTTTTCAGTTGCTACAGCTGGGGTCTTTTTTAGTTGTAGCATACGGGATCTAGTTCCCTGACCAGAAATCGAACTTGGGCCCCCTGCATTGGGAGCGTGCAGTCAGCTGCTGGATCACTAGGGAAGTCCCAGATTTTGGTCTCTAAACACCATTTCCTTCTAAAAGGAAATAGGGCTCTTTGGAGAAGTGGCCCATTCTAGGTCTGGGCCAGAAAATGTACAAGAGGAGCCTAAGGTCAAAGAAGCTGTTGCAGAATACAAGGGTCATGTTGAAAGGCTTGCGGGGGTAAACTTGTAGACGCTGGCCCAAGGTGGGTCAGTTTGAGCACCCATGAAGTTATAGCATAATGCTGTGCATTTAGGAGTGGAGTGTGTCCTATAGGAAGACAAGACATTAATGCTGTCACATGGAAGCTGTACTGGATGTGAAAGGGCTCAGCTCTCCCACCTGGAGTAGCTGGTATGTCAGCAGCAAGACTTGCCCGCAGGCCTGCGACCAGTCTATGGTTAGCCCCAGGATGGGGTGGAAGGGAGGGCCTCAGTGTCCCCACCTGTGAGGAACTGGAGAAGCAGCGTTGACACCAAGGAAGAGACATACTATCCTACTCACATCCCTTGGTTATCAGAAAATCTTCCCTTGTTATCAATCTCCACTCCCTCTGCACAGAAGTACACCCCCTATTGCCGCCACCAGGCCCAATTCCTTAAGCCCTTTCCTTGCTGTGACTCATGAGATTGGGGCCTCTGGTCCCCCTTTCCCTCCTCCGGCACGTCTCTTGGTGCTGGTCTCCTGACGTGACGTTACTGCTGCAGGATGCGCTCTCTCTCACAGGCCCCATATTTGTCATCTCAGGAGCCCTTACCAAGCAGCCAGTGTGGGAGCCGGGACTTCTCTCTACACTTGGCTTTGTCAGCTCCTGAGGAAAGCACAGTTTGTCCTTGCCACTGTTTGGGAGCCTTGAAAACGTGTGTGACGGAGGTCAGGGCTCAACAAAATTGCTGAAGCCAGGAAAGGCCATGATACTGACTGTGGATCAGGGACTGTGGGATGTAGAAGAGTAGACTCAGCCCTTGCATTCAAGAAGTTTGTCTAAAAAATAGTACAAATGAACTTATTTACAAAGCAGAAAAAGACTCACAGACATAGAAAACAAACTTCCGGTTACAAAAGGGGAAGGGTGGGGGAGGGGTAAATTAGGAGTATGGGATTAACATATAAACACTACTATAAATAAAATAGATACACACAGAGGAAACTCCAGTTTGCTGTACAGTAGAAACTAACACAACATTCTAAAACAACTATACCCCAATTTTAAAAAAAAAGAAACTAATTTATAATAAAAAAATAGATAAACAACAAGGACCTACTGTATAGCACAGGGAACTATGTTCAATATCTTGTAATAACCTATAATGGAAAAGAATCTGAAAAATTATATATGTATATAATTTTGCTGTACACCTATAAATAACACAATAATGTAAATCAACTATACTTCAATTTAAAAAAGCTCAAAAGCGAAAGAAAAGGGTCATAGTTACCGGAGAGTCCATAAAAGTGAGAGAACCTTCTATGAGGGGCACAAATTGCAGCTGGTTTGGAAAGCAGAGTGCTCACCACATAGTATTCGCTAAACCACTTGCCAGCCATGGTCAGTGAAGAATGGTAAGCATAAGCTGTGATGTTGCAAAGAAAGGTGTATCTTGGCTTTTCTCCTCATGTCCTCGTCATTCACTGCTTCTCTGTGTTCTTTCCTTGGCTTCGTTTCCCCTTTCTGCTTCAGCGTGGGCCTTCTCTTCAAGTGTATCTCTGCACTGCATTATCTTCTCTCTCCCTTGAGCCGGGCTAGTCTGGTGGCTTTGCCTGTCGCATCTGTGCTGAGGGTAGGTACCTGCCCTCACCCAGATCCCTGCTCCCTGTCTTCCACTGTCCATTGTCCGGCACCACAGTCGCTGTCCAGCTTCCCCACGAAGCCCTTCTCAGCAGCTCGTGCCCCCATGGTGTCCTCCTCCTGTCACTGGCTGGCCTCGCGCTCAGTGGGAGAGCCATTTGGTTGCGTGTCACCCCGTATTGCTTGCACACCATCTAATGTCATCTCGACATCTAGGTAGTTTACTCCTGAGGCCACTTTTTGGTTTGGGGTTTTGCCCTTGGTGGGGAACAGCAGAGCACCCTCTTGTTCATCAGTGATCAGGAGTCTGGGGGCTCAGCAGGGCTTTAGCAGAAAAGGTTTCGAACTAATATAAGCAGTGCTGGAGAGAGTTAAGTGTAGGTATTTGCATAGGGCAGTGA
>NC_041233.1:4377500-4380136 GCF_002837175.3 Physeter macrocephalus | reverse complement strand
CGTTGTGGTGCGCGGGCTTCTCATTGCGGTGGCTTCTCTCGTTGTGGAGCACGGGCTCTAGGCGCGCGGGCTCAGTAGTTGTGGTTCGTGGGCCCTAGAGGGCAGAATCAGTAGTTGTGGCACACGGGCTTAGTTGCTCCGTGGCATGTGGGATCTTCCCGGACCAGGGCTCAAACCCATGTCCCCTGCATTGGCAGGCAGATTGTTATCCACTGTGCCACCAGGGAAGCCCCTATTATTTAGGTTTTGAAGGCACCTAAAAGCACAAGGAGTCAGGGGACTTGCTGATTATGAATTCGACCTCCCAGGAGTAAGTTGATGGCTTTGCCAAGACAGAAGTATTTCTAAAATTCCTTATGAGAAATGAATGTGTAAGTTTAGATTTATATATCAAGTATAGCAATGATCAGGTATAGTTTATATTATGTAAACATTCACATTATGGGAGCCTCATTTTAAATTCTAAATAACATTTTCTTCTATTAGGAAACACGTGACCTTATATTCAATGATAGTCAAGCTCAGTATCAGTACAGATTTATGGCTGAGCTTACCATTGTGTTGAGGTTGACATCACCTTGCCTTTAACGAGCTTACTGACTGATTCATCCTATTCATCTCAGTGTACATTAAAGATGTTACTAAAATGTTAACTCTTACCAGGGCCATCTGAAATCAAAAGGACAACATGAATCTAGGTTTCTTGACTATGCTAAGCATTCATTGACTAAGCTATGCACTGAATATTCTTTATGAGAAGAGAAGAGAAAAGAGGAGAGGAGTGAAGAGAAAAGGGAGCTAGACAATTGTAGGTGCCAGCTTCTGAAGTTGTTTTCAAAGCATTTAAGGCCCACGAAGATTCTCATTTTAATGACCCTGCCTTAAATCTACCTCTCCAACCTTTGGCTATTTTTCCATCTTATTATTCCCTGTAGCACTACCTTGATAATCCAAACATTTGCCTGCCACTTTTCGATCCAGTATTTCCCTCATGAAAGTTACACACAAAACAAGAGGTCCAGGACCTCCAAGAAATGAGAACAGATGTAATAAGAAACAGACAGCAGACTCAATGGAAGCCAAATAGCAGGCCTGAGAGAAAGCATTGTATTCTCCTTTATGTCCATCTTACTTTGTGTGATGAACAGATGTAATAAGAAACAGACAGCAGACTCAAAGGAAGCCAAATAGCAGGCCTGAGAGAAAGCATTGTATTCTCCTTTTTGTCCATCTTACTTTGCGTGATACAAGTGCAGGTAGAGATGTGTTTTGGGGATGAGTCATATTTGTAGATTCCGCCCACTTCATCATTTTTAAACGAGATGTGTTTGCAAGGCTGGCCTACTTCGAAGGGGCACTGCATTGAGGGCTGCCTCTCATATTCTGTCTGGCAGTTTCATACATGTTAGCTTGCGTTCTCACATGTCTGGCTCTGGGAGTTCTTGACCCGTATTCTCAGGACCCAAACTTCTGCTAAGCTTCTTCCAGTTCTCAACATATAGCTGGAAGATCTAGATTTTCTGAGAAAATATTAAATTTGCTTAATTTTTAACAAAATATTTATTTATTTGGCTACGTTGGGTCTTAGTTGCGGCACGCGTGATCTTCGTTGCGGCAGGCAGGCTTCTCTCTAGTTGTGGCGTGCAGTCTTAGTTGTCCCACGGCATGTGGGATCTAGTTCCCTGAGTAGGGATCGCACCCACATCCCCTGCCTTGGAAGGCAGATTCTTAAGCACTGGACCACCAGGGAAGTCCCTGCTTAATTCTTTTAATAAAGGAAATTCATAAAATATTTAATGGACTGTTAATCCAGGATCTGAAAACCTATAAATCCCTTCAAATATATAAATGCAGAGAAATGACTGTAATTCTCTATCTTATGGCCTGATTTCTGGTATACAGACCTGTTCCCAAGCCGCCAAGGAATTACAGTTTACTTAGATAAGATCAAGGGTCCTAGTTGAATGAGGTTGTTGGGACTAATGCCTTGACACAGATAAAACATTCAACACTTAGCTGTTGTATGAATGAATGGAGCATGGGTGACTGGGTGGACAAAACCCTTGTCTCTTAATTTGACAAAATGGGTGAACAAAACGGGATCTCTCTCATCTCTGAAGCAGGTAAGACAACTCAAATTGCTCCATCTGCACCCTGTGTTTTTGGAATAACTTAGGAACTTCTAATAGTCACAGATCTGATCAGGCTTCCAGAAATGTGAACCAAGAAGTTGCAAAACCTGTGTCTGCCCCAGATGGCACGAAAGCGCATGTTAGGCAGTTCCGCAGGGCCAGAGGGAATACTCTGCATACAGCAGCAGCATGTGAGTACTGCTTGAGGGGTGTGTAGATGTCCAAGTCCAGTGTGAGTCTTATGTTTGGCAGGTGCAAAAACATTTTCCAAATTACTTGAAACTTAAGCTTTAGCAGGAAAACCCATTTTCCTTTAACCGCATTGATGTAATAGTTTTAAATTCTTCTGGGCTGTGTGTTTTCATTGAACATTTTCTTTGTACTTCTAGGTGTCTTATTATGTTTTTCTTTTTTAATTTAAAATCAGTATTCTTTTTTTTTGAGTAATCAATGGATTTTATTACACTTAATCTTTTTTTTTAACATCTTTATTGGAGTATAACT
>NC_041233.1:4372578-4374161 GCF_002837175.3 Physeter macrocephalus | reverse complement strand
AACTGAAAAGTAATCTCTTTTCTTATTGTGGCAAGTCAGTTTTTTTCCAAATGAATTTCCCCAGTATCCATATATAATCTTTTCTCTCTCCCCCTTCTTCCTTAGCCTTCTTTTCCCAATGCCTTAGGGTTTTTATCTCTAATCTTGAATGGAAGCTTCCCCATAAAATGGAAGCCCCCAAATTAATTTAGGTGAAACCATGCTGGCTGCCACGCCCCAAATCTCAGTGGTTCAGTGAATCAAAGGTTTATTTCTCGCTTGTATCACATGTCCATCTTGGGTCTGTAAGGGCCTTGTCCCATAGAGTCACCCAGGACCCCAGGCTGAAGGAAGCTCTATTGTCTTGTAGATGGCTCTGGAAAACATGGCCTCTGAGATTATCAACTAAAGAGGAGGAGAGGGGCATGGAGGAGGCACCAGCTCATAATTGTTTAGGCTTAGTAGTGACACTGGCCACTTCTGCTCATGGGCCGTTGGCCAAAAGTAGGCCCATGGGCCCAGCCTGACTGCAGGGGAGGCTGGGAAATGTAGGAGAGCCCGTGGGATGTTTAGTGAGCTCTTTCTCTGCTACCCCTACTAATTGGTATACTGTGAGACCCAAGCTACATTCTAATTCAAACAACTTTTGAATATAATTTGTATATGACAGGGAATTCCTTGGTGGTCCAGTGGTTAGGACTCCGTGCTTATGGTGCAAGGGGCATGGGTTCCATCCCTAGTCGGGGAACGAAGATCCCACTAGCACAGCCAAAAATAAGAAAATAAATAAAATAAAATAATATAAAATAATTCTCTTTTAACAAATAATTTGTATATGACAGTTTGCTAATCTATTCTCGTATTCATTTGCTGGGGTTTATTTTTTATTAAAAACTTTTTTATCTGCCTTCTTTTTCTCCCCGCCTTTACTGAGAAATAATTGACACGCAAGATTGTCTAAGTTTCAGGTAGACATCCTGATGGTTTGATTTACGTATATTGTGAAATGATTATCACAGCTAAACATAGGCTTAGTTAACATCCATCATCTCATAAAGATACAGTACAAAGAGAAGAAAAAAATTCTTGTGATGAATTAGGATCTACCCTCTTAACAACTTTCCTGTGTATCATAAAGCAATGTTAATTATAGTCATGATATACGTTGCATCCTTAGTACTTATTACTCTTGTAAATTTAGACCTTTTCACCACCTTCCTTCACTTTCCCTCCTGCCACCCCCCATCTCTGGTACCTACAAATCTGATCTCTTTTTCTATAAGTTTGGTGATTTTCTTTTTGTTTTAAACTAATATAAATTTGTATTTCACTTATATTGAGATAAATTTCATGTAAGTGAGATCATACAGTATTTGTCTTGTCTTTCTCTGACTTACTTCACTTAGGATCATGTTGGTTTTAGCATTTGCTGGGTTTTATTGCTTCTTTATTAGTTTCTTCAAACTTACTCTCTAGCTTTAGCCTACATTTATTGATATTATTATTTTTAAAATTTATTTATATTTTATTCAAGCACGGTTGATTGACAATGTTGTGTTAATTTCTGGTGTACAGCAAAGTGATTCAGTTATATATATATATAC
>NC_041233.1:4362497-4364046 GCF_002837175.3 Physeter macrocephalus | reverse complement strand
GCAAGGTTGATTGACAATGTTGTGTTAATTTCTGGTGTACAGCAAAGTGATTCAGTTATATATATATATACATTCTTTTTCATATTCTTTTCCAGTATGGTTTATCACAGGATACTGAATATAGTTTCCTGTGCTCTACGGTAGGACCTTGTTCTTTATCCATCCTATACATAATAGTTTGCATCTGCTCACCCCAAACTCCCAATCCTTCCCTCCCGCAGCCCCCTCCCCCCTCGGCAACCACAAATCTGTTCTCTATGTCTGTGAGTCTGTTTTGTAAATAAGTTCATTTGTATCATTTTTTTTTAAGATTCCACATATAAGTGATATTATATGATATTTGTCTTTCTCTTTGTGACTTACTTCGCTTAGCATGATCATCTCTGGGTCCATCCATTTTGCTGTAAGTGGCATTATTTCATTCTTTTTTATTAGCGTACACTTTTTTAGACCTGAAATATACAGACATGTTAAGGAAAAGTGATGGGGGCTCTTAATGGCCTCTCTGTCTCTCTTCAATTTGGCTATATATTCCTTGAGGTTCTTCACAACTTCTCATGAGGATGTACATGTGTAAATGTGGAACTTATCTGCTTCCACGGAGGGAAACTGACTTTATATATTATCTATCCATCTACTATTTATCTTATTTAATCATTCTGTCATTCACTTATTTCTGAATTCATATTTATTTGTGGACTTTTATCCGCATGAAATGAAAACAAGTCAGTGATGGTGGAAATTCTTCCCTTGGGCTTTTACTGTTGGTGATCATTTCCTCCTTCTTGGTTGTTCCTTTGGCTTGGCTATTCTGTTTTAGGAACGGTCGTACCCAGATGGTAAATTGTTAGATAAAACCAGGGCATGTTGTGCAGGGGCTGCATGGAGGAGAAGGGGGCCAGGCCACGTGGCTTCTGAGCCTAGCTGTGTTTGAGGTTGCAGCACAGACTGGAATCATCACTATATTTATGAGATCCTTCTGGGAGATGCATTGCTAAAAGAGTCTTGCTGTTTATTGAGGTTGTCCTTAGTATCATCTTGGGAGCCTCAGGAATTCATTTCTATTCCAGAAGATAAGAATTTCATTTAGGAAGGACCAGAGAACCTGCCATGGTCCATGGTCTGTGAGAGAAATAGGAAGAGATGTGTGGGGTATCCTACAGAGTGGGACAATTACATGGATCCCAGTGATTCGTGTTGTTTCTTGAGGGGATTGGACATAATTGAATTGACCTTCAGCATGATCTTCATGCAAAGATCCTTTGCCGCTTTTGGAAATGTCCCTCTGCCTTTGAGAGGCAGTACACCCTTTCAGGGACTTTGCCTACATCATGCCACTGGAGAAGTCCATGGCTTGATGATATTAACCCAATGGCAAATCAGGGAGGAAAAGAAGAGGGCGTTACACTAACCTTTCTCCTTCCCTTTGTTCTCTGCAAGGCAGTTTGTGTTTTGTTGAGGAAAACAGCATGTCAAAGGCCCTCCTCTGACCTTGAAGGCCATATGCACGGGAAGACCAGACTAGCCTGTAGAAAAGAGCTGGTAGAAA
>NC_041233.1:4361244-4361601 GCF_002837175.3 Physeter macrocephalus | reverse complement strand
ATTCATCACTATTCTTGGTCTTATTTCTGATAGTTCCTTAAGAGAGCATGTCTTTATTTTAAAGTAATGTTTATTAGCTTTTAAAAATAAAAATTGTATACCGTGAATTCTTCCCCTTTTTTATACATATATATATATTTTTATTGAAATATAGTTGACTTACAATGTTGTGTTAGTTTCAGGTGTACAACAAAGTGATTCAGTTATGTGCGTGTGTGTGTGTGTGTGTGTGTGTGTATATATATATATAGATAGATAGATAGATAGATATAGATATACATTCTTTTTCAGATTCTTTTCCCATATACTTTATTACAAAATATTGAGTATAATTCCCTGTGCTATCCAGTAGGTCCC
>NC_041233.1:4357704-4360744 GCF_002837175.3 Physeter macrocephalus | reverse complement strand
TTATCACAGCTAAACATAGGCTTAGTTAACATCCATCATCTCATATAGCTACAGTACAAATAGAAGAAAAAAATTCTTGTGATGAATTAGGATCTACCCTCTTAACAACTTTGATTTACGTATATTGTGAAATGATTATCACAGCTAAACATAGGCTTAGTTAACATCCATCATCTCATATAGATACAGTACAAAGAGAAGAAAAAAATTCTTGTGATGAATTAGGATCTACCCTCTTAACAACTTTCCTGTGTATCATACAGCAATGTTAATTATAGTCATGATATACATTGCATCCTTAGTACTTATTACTCTTGTAAGTTTAGACCTTTTCACCACCTTCCTTCACTTTCCCTCCTGCCACCCCCCATCTCCGGTACCTACAAATCTGATCTCTTTTTCTATAAGTTTGGTGTTTTTCTTTTTGTTTTAAACTAATAGAAATTTGTATTTCACTTATATTTAGATAAATTTCATGTAAGTGTCATCATACAGTATTTGTCTTGTCTTTCTCTGACTTACTTCACTTAGGATCATGTTGGTTTTAGCATTTGCTGGGTTTTATTGCTTCTCTATTAGTTTCTTCAAACTTACTCTCTAGCTTTAGCCTACATTTATTGATATTATTATTTTTAAAATTTTTATCACAGGATACTGAATATAGTTTCCTGTGCTCTACGGTAGGACCTTGTTCTTTATCCATCCTATACATAATAGTTTGCATCTGCTAACTCCAAACTCCCAATCCTTCCCTCCCCCAGCCCCCTCCCCCCTCGGCAACCACAAATCTGTTCTCTATGTCTGTGAGTCTGTTTTGTAAATAAGTTCACTTTTATCATTTTTTTTTAGATGCCACATATAAGTGATATTATATGATATTTGTCTTTCTCTTTGTGACTTACTTCGCTTAGCATGATCATCTCTGGGTCCATCCATTTTGCTGTAAGTGGCATTATTTCATTCTTTTTTATTAGCGTACACTTTTTTAGACCTGAAATATACAGACATGTTAAGGAAAAGTGATGGGGGCTCTTAATGGCCTCTCTGTCTCTCTTCAACTTGGCTATATATTCCTTGAGGTTCTTCACAACTTCTCATGAGGAGGTACATGTGTAAATGTGGAACTTATCTGCTTCCACGGAGGGAAACTGACTTTATATATTATCTATCCATCTACTATTTATCTTATTTAATCATTCTGTCATTCACTTATTTCTGAATTCATATTTATTTGTGGACTTTTATCCGCATGAAATGAAAACAAGTCAGTGATGGTGGCAATTCTTCCCTTGGGCTTTTACTGTTGGTGATCGTTTCCTCTTTCTTGGTTGTTCCTTTGGCTTGGCTATTCTGTTTTAGGAATGGTCGTACCCAGATGGTAAATTGTTAGATAGGACCAGGGCGGGTTGTGCAGGGGCTGCATGGGAGCAGAAGGGGGCCGGGCCACGTGGCCTCTGAGCCTAGCTGTGTTCGAGGTTGCAGCACGGACTGGAATCATCACTGGATTTATGAGATCCTTCTGGGAGATGCATTGCTAAAAGAGTCTCGCTGTTTATTGAGGTTGTCCTTAGTATCATCTTGGGACCCTCAGGAATTCATTTCTATCCCAGAAGATAAGAATTTCATTTAGGAAGGACCAGAGAACCTGCCATGGTCCATGGTCTGTGAGAGAAATAGGAAGAGATGTGGGGTATCCTACAGAGTGGGACAATTACATGGATCCCAGTGATTCGTGTTGTTTCTTGAGGGCATTGGACAGAATTGAGCTGACCTTCAGCATGATCTTCATGCAAAGATCCTTTGCCGCTTTTGGAAATGTCCCTCTGCCTTTGAGAGGCAGTACACCCTCTCAGGGCCCTTGCCTACATCATGCCACTGGAGAAGTCCATGGCTTGATGATATTAACCCAATGGGAAATCAGGGAGGAAAGGAAGAGGGCGTTACACTAACCTTTCTCCTTCCCTTTGTTCTCTGCAAGGCAGTTTGTGTTTTGTTGAAGAAAACAGCATGTCAAAGGCCCTCCTCTGGCCTTGAAGGCCATATGCACCGGAAGACCAGACTAGCTTGTAGAAAAGAGCTGGTAGAAAATGGAGACTCTGACTATAATGTATCTTTTGTTCTATGGGGTTCCTGTCTGCAAATCACATGTTGGTCATTGCAGCTAGTACCAGCACCTGAAAAATAAGAAAGACTTTTTAAAAAAATAAAAAGGTAGTAGCTCTTTCTCTTCAGGTATTAGGAACAGGAAAAGTTATAAAACTCATAAAATTTGAAATCTTGCCCAATTTATGCTCAATAAATAGTTAAAAAATACTTTCAGATTTAAGAGCAGAGGTAATCCTACAAGCCAACACATTTTCCAAATAAAGAGAAAGAGGCCATCAGTGACCACATAACCAATCATAAAGATACAAGGTAATATTTCTCATTAATGCATTAGTTCATAATTTAAAGGTTTTAATTTTGATTAAGATAATGTTTCTCATGTATGAGTTGTTTGTGAAAATATGCCAGGAGAGGCAGACACAAATATGTACATTTTTCTTATATTTAAGCATACACTTAGGCATAAAAATGTTGATAATCCAGATGGTTTAACGGACTATTTAATATGACCTTATACCATGCTCTGAAATTCATTTGCATTCGGCTTAGCGTAGCAAAATATTTCACTTCAGTATTTTTATCGCATCATCTCAATGCTTAGTGCACGCCAGAGTATTTTCAGAAAGAACATTTGTGTTTGTTAATATAAAAGTAATACATGGCATAGAACTAAAATATTAAGAGTAATTCTCAAGTGAGCATTCATCACTATTCTTGGTCTTATTTCTGATAGTACCTTAAGAGAGCATGTCTTATTTTAAAGTAATGTTTATTAGCTTTTAAAAATAAAAATTGTATACTGTGAATTCTTCCTCTTTTTTATACATATATATATATTTTTATTGAAATATAGTTGACTTACAATGTTGTGTTAGTTTCAGGTGTACAACAAAGTGATTCAGTTATGTGTGTGTGTGTGTGTGTGTGTGTGTGT
>NC_041233.1:4353200-4354180 GCF_002837175.3 Physeter macrocephalus | reverse complement strand
GTATTCCTTTTATTTCTTTTTCTTCTCTGATTGCCATGGCTAGGACTTCCAAAACTATGTTGAATATTAGTGGTGAGAGTGGACATCCTTGTTTTGTTCCTGATCTTAGAGGAAATGCTTTCAGTTTTTCACCATTGAGAATGATGTTTGCTGTGGGTTTGTCGTATACGGCCTTTATTACGCTGAGGTAGGTTCCCTCTATGCCCACTTCCTAGAGTTTTTTTATCATAAATGGGTGTTGAATTTTGTCAAAAGCTTTTTCTGCATCTATTGAAATGGATATTTTTTTTTTTTTTTTTACGCGGGCCTCTCACTGTTGTGGCCTCTCCTGTTGCAGAGCATAGGCTCCGGACGCGCAGGCTCAGCGGCCATGGCTCACTGGCCCAGCCGCTCCGCGGCATGTGGGAACGTCCCAGACCGGGGCACGAACCCGTGTCCTCTGCAACGGGCAAACGGACTCTCAACCACTGCGCCACCAGGGAAGCCCTCTGCATCTATTGAGATGATCATATATGGTTTTTATTCTTCAGTTTGTTAATATGGTGTACCACATTGATTGATTTGCGTATATTGAAGAATCCTTGCATCCCTGGGATAAATCCCACTTGATCGTGGTGTATGATCCTTTTAATGTGTTGTTGGATTCTGTTTGCTAGTATTTTGTTGAGGATTTTTGCATCTATGTTCATCAGTGATATTGGTCTGTCATTTTGTTTTTTTGTAGTATCTTTATCTGGTTTTGGTATCAGGGTGATGGTGGCCTCCGAGAGTGACTTTGGGAGTGTTCCTTCCTCTGCAATGTTTTGGAAGAGTTTGAGAAGGATGGGTGTTAGCTCTTCTCTAAATGTTTGATAGAATTCACCTGTGAAGCCATCTGGTCCTAGACTTTTGTTTGTTGGAAGATTTTTAATCACAGTTTCAATTTCATTACTTGTGATTGGTCTGTTCATATTTTCTATTTCTTCCTGGTTCAGTCTTGG
>NC_041233.1:4347741-4352336 GCF_002837175.3 Physeter macrocephalus | reverse complement strand
GTAATAGTCTTTGTTTTAAAGTCTATTTTGTCTGATATGAGAATTGCTACTCCAGCTTTCTTTTGATTTCCATTTGCATGGAATATCTTTTTCCATCCCCTCACTTTCAGTCTGTATGTGTCCCTAGGTCTGAAGTGGGTCTCTTGTGGACAGCATATATATGGGTCTTGTTTTTGTATCCATTCAGCAAGCCTGTGTCTTTTGGTTGGAGCATTTAATCCATTCACGTTTAAGGTAATTATCGATATGTATGTTCCTATGACCATTTTCTTAATTGTTTGGGTTTGCTTTTGTAGGTCCTGTTCCTCTCTTGTGTTTCCCACTTTGAGAAGTTCCTTTAGCATTTGTTGTAGAGCTGGTTTGGTGGTACTGAATTCTCTTAGCTTTTGCTTATTTGTAAAGCTTTTGATTTCTCCATCGAATCTGAATGAAATCCTTGCCAGGTAGAGTAATCTTGGTTGTAGGTCCTTCCCTTTCATCACTTTAAGTATATCATGCCACTCCCTTCTGGCTTGTAGAGTTTCTGCTGAGAAATCAGCTGTTAACCTTATGGGAGTTCCCTTGGATGTTATTTGTTGTTTTTCCCTTGCTGCTTTCAACGATTTTTCTTTGTCTTTAATTTTTGACAATTTGATTAATACGTGTGTCGGCGTGTTTCTCCGTGGGTTTATCCTGTATGGGACTCGCTGCGCTTCCTCGACTTGGGTGGCTATTTCCTTTCCCATGTTAGGGAAGTTTTGGACTATAACGTCTTCAAATATTTTCTCGGCTCCTTTCTCTCTCTCTTCTCCTTCTGGGCTCCCAATAATGTGAATGTTGTTGCGTTTAATGTTGTCCCAGAGGTCTCTTAGGCTGTCTTCATTTCTTTTCATTCTTTTTTCTTTAGTCTGTTCCGCAGAAGTGAATTCCACCATTCTGTCTTCCAGGTCACTGATCCGTTCTTCTGTCTCAGTTATTCTGCTGTTGATTCCTTCTAGTGTAGTTTTCATTTTCAGTTATTGTATCGTTCATCTCTGTTTGTTTATTCTTTAATTCTTCTAGGTCTTTGTTAAACATTTCTTGCATCTTCTCGATCTTTGCCTCCATTTTTATTCCGAGGTCCTGGATTATCTTCACTCTCATTATTCTGAACTCTTTTTCTGGACGGTTGCCTATCTCCACTTCATTTAGTTGTTTTTCTGGGGTTTTCTCTTTTTCCTTCATCTTGTATATAGTCCTCTGCCTTTTCATCTTGTCTGTCTTTCTGTGAATATGGTTTTTGTTCCACAGGCTGCAGGACTGTAGTTTTTCTTGCTTCTGCTGTCTGCCCTCTGGTGGATGAGGCTATCTAAGAGGCTTGATGAGAGGCTCTGGTGGTGGGTAGAGCTGACTGTTGCTGTGGTGGGCAGAGCTCAGTAAAACTTTATTCCACTTGCCTGTTGATGGGTGGGACTGGGTTGCCTCCCTGTTGGTTGTTTTGCCTGAGGCAACCCAACAGTGGAGCCTACCTGGGCTCTTTGGTGGGGCTGATGACAGACTCTGGGAGGGCTCACACCAAGGAGTACTTCCCTGAACTGCTGCCACTGTCCTTGTTCCCATGGTGAAACAGAGCTACCCCTGCCTCTGCAGGAGACCTTCCAACACTAGCAGGTAGGTCTGGTTCAATCTCTCCCGGGGTCACTGCTCCTTCCTCTGGGTCCCGATGCGCCCACTACTTTGTGTGTGCCCTCCAAGAGTGGGGTCTCTGTTTCCCCCAGTCCTGTCGAAGTCCTGCAGTCAATTCCCACTAGGCTTCAAAGTCTGATTCTCTAGGAATTCCTCCTCCCGTTGCCGGATCCCCAGGTTGGGAAGCCTGACGTGGGGCTCAGAACCTTCACTCCAGTGGGTGGACTTCTTTGGTATAAGTGTTCGCCAGCCTGTGAGTCACCCACCCACCAGTTATGGGGTTTGATTTTACTGTGATTGCGCCCCTCCTACTGTCTCATTGTGGCTTCTCCTTTGTCTTTGGATGTGGGGCATCTTTTTTGGTGAGTTCCGGTGTCTTCCCGTCGATGATTGTCCAGCAGCTAGTTGTGATTCTGGTGTTCTCCTAAGAGGGAGTGAGAGCACGTCCTTCTACTCCGCCACCTTGGTTCCTCCTCCCATTTTATTGTCTTTTGATTGTTTTCAGAAGACTTGGAAAAGAACTTTTGGAGGCCTGAACGAACCCCTTCCTTTGTCTGCATTGAAAAACTTCTGCTGAGTTCACATTATTATTAGCACAAAATCCAAGCTGCTTTTGCTTGTCAGGCCTTATATATCAATATTGTGGACCCTCCCTGCCTCCTTGCCCAATGTAACGTAGCTAGTAAATAGCAGAGCCAGGACCTTTCTGATTGCAAATATGTTGTTGAAATCATACTAGTCTGCCTCCCAAGCCCACAAAAGAGGCGAAGCTACAAGGCTGAAGTATTTTTTAAATATAGCGATTTCAAGAACAATTTCCCAGCGGAGGTGATATGTTTAGACTAAGCATCTAATCACATTTGCTGCTGGTGTTATTTTTAGTTTGTTATTATTCGGTCTTGCTCCGTGACATTATTCATCCATTGTGGATGTGAATCAAGTTGCTGTTGTTGTTGATTTCAGGTGTCATTGTGTCAGATGAGCAACCCGTAGCACCAGTGTCATCGACAGCACCTGGGATGAAAACGGAAAGCTTACCTGCTTCTGAAGGGCACGTGCGGGAAACCATGACCACGTCAGCAATACCAGTGAAACCAGTCGTGGCAGAAACTCGCAACAGTGAAAAAGAGATGGAAAAAGGGGGCCCGGGGCAGCCTCCCTCCTGCCACAGATCCGAGGGCGGCTTGGTGGACAAAGAAGCCGCCGTGAAGAGGGTGCCCTACCTGTCTTTGTCTCAATACGACTTACTGGAGACAGACGTTTCTTTCCAGCCTTGGGGGAGTGAGAATTCCGTCCTGATTGCAGAACCTGGGAATTATACCTCCATCAGGGAACAGTTGCACAGGAAGTCGCCTCAGGACAGCCTGAGCAGTAGCTGCCCTCAGTGAGACACGGTCATCGCCAAACCTGGGCGGGAGCAGGCTTCCCAGCAGGTGGACCCACCCTTGAACCAGGATGTGGATGACTCCGATAATGAGGTCGCTGTCACTCTCATAGATACTTCTCAACCCGGAGACCCGCTGAGTCTGCACGAGCCCATTAAGATTGTCATCACCATGAGCAGTACCCCCAACTCCATGAGAGGCTTGGAAAGTTCTCTCCAGCTGAAGGTGGTTGATGCTGAGGGAACTGTGTTCAAGTGTGATGCTGAGCCAGTTCCCCCAGGGGCCGCTGGTGCTGAGAAACAGATGAGAATTCCCGTCATCACCCTTGAGCTGTCTGAGGGTGGAGGAGGAGGCATGGTGTGTCCCCAAGGCAGTGGAAGTGACAGGACGCCGGAGAGATTGAAGGTGGAGGCGTCTTCCAATCCGTGTTCTGGCTATGAATCTGGGGACAGGGGCGATGCCACACCGGCCCACAGCCCTTCCCCAAGAGACCCCTGTACAACTCCGTCACCCACGGCTGATGTGGTCTCCGAGTCTGAGAGGGGCATGGAAGTTCAGGCGAACCTTGACCCATCATCTTGTAGAACCAGCCAGGAAAAGAGACACTCCCAAGTCCTCAGTGTAGACAGCGCGACAGACGTCTTCTTGAGCAAAAGTTCTGCATACGTTATTATCGATAAAGAGCAAACAGTGCCAACTTCCAAATCTGACCTGGAGGCCAAGGAAGGACAAATGCCAAATGAATCCAACTTCCTGGAATTTGTCTCCCTGTTAGAATCAATGAATACTTCCAAGGTGGTGGTATGCAACCAAAGGAAGGAGCGGGCAGAGCAGAGCAAAGACAGCGGGCTTCCTGGAGGTATGGCTCCCCCTCAGTTCTGTCCTGACAAAGCATTGCCTCTCTCTGTCATTGGCCTTCTGTGATTTGATTTTGCAAACAGCGGGACAACTGTTGTGTAATAATTGGGTGCCTGGCGTCGTCACTGATATTTGCTGAGTGTATCAAAAGTAAGCTGTGTGATGAGCATGGATGAAACCTGGCTTATTCCACCAGGAAATTTAAGGCATAGTAATCAAGATTTGGCTTCCCTAGAAGGCAAGAATGTTTATTTGTAACGAAATGAACAGTTACACATATATATATTTTTTGCGGTACGCGGGCCTCTCACTGCTGTGGCCTTTCCCACCGCGGAGCACAGGCTCCAGACGCGCAGGCCCAGCGGCCACGCCCCAGGGGCCCCACCGCTCCCCGGCACGTGGTATCCTCCCGGACCGGGGCACAAACCCATGTCCCGTGCATCGGCAGGCGGACTCTCAACCACTGCGCCACCAGGGAAGCCCCTGAGCAGTTATATTTTACCATGGTGACAAGACCCCTGAAGATAGGTCTTCCTTAATAGAATAGATGCAGAACTTCCCTGGCGGTCCAGTGGTTGAGACTTCGCCTCCCAATGCAGGGGGTGCACGTTGGATCCCTGGTTGGGAAGCTAAGATCCCACCTGACCCATGGCCAGAAAAACCAAAGCATAAAATAGAAGCAATATTGTAACAAATTCAATAAGAGTT
>NC_041233.1:4345216-4345665 GCF_002837175.3 Physeter macrocephalus | reverse complement strand
AAGGAACAGAGTTTTTTTTTAATTTAATTTTTTTAAAAAAAATTTCATAATTTTTTATTGATGGCATTTATCCCATGGTTTAACATGTTAATTATACTGTAATAAACATGGCTTTAATATTAAACTTTTCCTTAGTATCCAAAGTCACCACAGTCCATTTCAGTAAATATAAAAATATATGCTTAATACTTTGTACAATACTGGTTTTTGGTCCAAACAAAAACTGGATCAGAAAAGCCAATAAACTCACTTTAAGAATCCCCAGTTGTTGTTTTTTAAAGATTTCCAAATGGATTTAGGCAACTTTGAATAATGGAATTTACACAATAAAACCTGAGACAAGACTAAACAACAAAAAAACCTTTCTAACAGAAAATTAAAATTTCAAATTCACAGGTTTATTTTATGCCAAACAAGTACAGAAGCAAAACTGTGTTTACACAAGTTTC
>NC_041233.1:4344280-4344716 GCF_002837175.3 Physeter macrocephalus | reverse complement strand
CAAATGAACTTATTTACAAAGCAGAAAAAGACTCAGGGACATAGAATACAAAGTTACGGTTACAAAAGGGGAAGGGTGGGGGAGGGGTAAATTAGGAGTATGGGATTAACATATAAACACTACTATATATAAAATAGATACACACAGAGGAAACTCCACTTCGCTGTACAGTAGAAACTAACACAACATTGTAAAACAACTATACCCCAATTTTAAAAGAAAAGAAACTAATTTATAATAAAAAATAGATAAACAACAAGGGCATACTGTATAGCTCAGGAAACTATGTTCAATATCTTGTAATAACCTATAATGGAAAAGAATCTGAAAAATTATATATATATATAATTTTGCTGTACACCTATAAATAACACAATAATGTAAATCAACTATACTTCAATTTAAAAAAGCTCAAAAGCGAAAGAAAAGGGTCATA
>NC_041233.1:4334864-4339041 GCF_002837175.3 Physeter macrocephalus | reverse complement strand
ATCAAAGGTTTATTTCTCGCTTGTATCACATGTCCATCTTGGGTCTGTAAGGGCCTTGTCCCATAGAGTCACCCAGGACCCCAGGCTGAAGGAAGCTCTATTGTCTTGTAGATGGCTCTGGAAAACATGGCCTCTGAGATTATCAACTAAAGAGGAGGAGAGGGGCATGGAGGAGGCAGCAGCTCATAATTGTTTAGGCTTAGTAGTGACACTGGCCACTTCTGCTCATGGGCCTTTGGCCAAAAGTAGGCCCATGGGCCCAGCCTGACTGCAGGGGAGGCTGGGAAATGTAGGAGAGCCCGTGGGATGTTTAGTGAGCTCTTTCCCTGCTACCCCTACTAATTGGTATACTATGAGACCCAAGCTACATTCTAATTCAAACAACTTTTGAATATAATTTGTATATGACAGGGAATTCCTTGGTGGTCCAGTGGTTAGGACTCCGTGCTTATGGTGCAAAGGGCACGGGTTCCATCCCTAGTCGGGGAACGAAGATCCCACTAGCACAGCCAAAAAATAAGAAAATAAATAAAATAATATAAAATAATTCTCCTTTAACAAATAATTTGTATATGACAGTGTGCTAATCTATTCTCATAGACATTTGCTGGGGTTTATTTTTTATTAAAAACTTTTTTATCTGCCTTCTTTTTCTCCCCACTTTTACTGAGAAATAATTGACACACAAAACTGTATAAGTTTAAGGTAGACATCCTGATGGTTTGATTTACATATATTGTGAAATGATTATCACAGGTAAACACAGGCTTAGTTAACAGCCTTCATCTCATATAGATACAGTACAAAAAGAAAAAAATTCTTGAAATAATTTGTATATGACAGTGTGCTAATCTATTCTCATAGACATTTGCTGGGGTTTATTTTTTATTAAAAACTTTTTTATCTGCCTTCTTTTTCTCCCCACTTTTACTGAGAAATAATTGACACACAAAACTGTATAAGTTTAAGGTAGACATCCTGATGGTTTGATTTACATATATTGTGAAATGATTATCACAGGTAAACACAGGCTTAGTTAACAGCCTTCATCTCATATAGATACAGTACAAAAAGAAGAAAAAAATTCTTGTGATGAATTAGGATCTACCCTCTTAAAAACTTTCCTATGTATCCTACAGCAATGTTATTTACAGTCATCATATGCATTGCATCCTTAGTACTTATTACTATTGTAAGTTTAGATGTTTTCACCACCTTCCTTCACTTTCCCTCCTGCCACCCCCCATCTCTGGTAACTACAAATCTGATCTCTTTTGGTGTTTGGTGTTTTTCTTTTTGTTTTAAACTAATAGAAATTTGTATTTCACTTATATTTAGATAAACTTTATGTTAGTGAGATCATACAGTATTTGTCTTGTCTTTCTCTGACTTACTTCACCTCGGATCATGTTGGTTTTAGCATTTGCTGGGTTTTATTGCTTCTCTATTAGTTTCTTCAAACTTACTCTCTAGCTTTAGCCTACATTTATTGATATTATTATTTTTAAAATTTATTTATATTTTATTGAAGCACGGTTGATTGACAATGTTGTGTTAATTTCTGGTGTACAGCAAAGTGATTCAGTTATATATATATATACTTTCTTTTTCATATTCTTTTCCAGTATGGTTTATCACAGGATACTGAATATAGTTTCCTGTGCTCTACAGTAGGACCTTGTTGTTTATCCATCCGTTACATAATAGTTTGCATCTGCTAACCCCAAACTCCCAATCCTTCCCTCCCCCAGCCCCCTCCCCCCTCGGCATCCACAATCCCTGTGGCACCCACAAATCTGTTCTCTATGTCTGTGAGTCTGTTTTGTAAATAAGTTCATTTGTATCATTTTTTTTTAAGATTCCACATATAAGTGATATTATATGATATTTGTCTTTCTCTTTGTGACTTACTTCGCTTAGCATGATCATCTCTGGGTCCATCCATTTTGCTGTAAGTGGCATTATTTCATTCTTTTTTATTAGCGTACACTTTTTTAGACCTGAAATATACAGACATGTTAAGGAAAAGTGATGGGGGCTCTTAATGGCCTCTCTGTCTCTCTTCAACTTGGCTATATATTCCTTAAGGTTCTTCACAACTTCTCATGAGAAGGTACATGTGTAAATGTGGAACTTATCTGCTTCCAGGGAGGGGAACTGACTTTATATATTATCTATCCATCTACTATTTATCTTATTTAATTATTCTGTCATTCACTTATTTATGAATTCATATTTATTTGTGGACTTTTATCCGCATGAACTGAAAACAAGTCAGTGATGGTTAAAATTCTTCACTTGGGCTTTTAGTGTTGGTGATCGTTTCCTCTTTCTTGGTTGTTCCTTTGGCTTGACCATTCTGTTTTAGGAACAGTCGTACCCAGTTGGTAAATTGTTAGATAGGACCAGGGCAGGTTGTGCAGAGGCTGCATGGGAGCAGAAGGGGGCCGGGCCACGTGGCCTCTGAGCCTAGCTGTGTTCGAGGTTGCAGCACGGACTGGAATCATCACTGGATTTATGAGATCCTTCTGGGAGATGCATTGCTAAGAGTCTCGCTGTTTATTGAGGTGGTCCTTAGTATCCTCTTGGGACCCTCAGGAATTCATTTCTGTCCCAGAAGATAAGAATTTCATTTAGGAAGGACCAGAGAACCTGCCATGGTCCATGGTCTGTGAGAGAAATAGGAAGAGATGTGGGGTATCCTACAGAGTGGGACAATTACATGGATCCCAATGATTCGTGTTGTTTCTTGCGGGGATTGGACAGAATTGAGCTGACCTTCACCATGATCTTCATGCAAAGATCCTTTGCCGCTTTTGGAAATGTCCCTCTGCCTTTGAGAGGCAGTACACCCTCTCAGGGCCCTTGCCTACATCATGCCACTGGAGAAGTCCATGGCTTGATGATATTAACCCAATGGGAAATCAGGGAGGAAAGGAAGAGGGCGTTACACTAACCTTTCTCCTTCCCTTTGTTCTCTGCAAGGCAGTTTGTGTTTTGTTGAAGAAAACAGCATGTCAAAGGCCCTCCTCTGACCTTGAAGGCCATATGCACGGGAAGACCAGACTAGCCTGTAGAAAAGAGCTGGTAGAAGATGGAGACTCTCACTATAAAGTATCTTTTGTTCTATGGGGTTCCTGTCTGCAAATCACATGTTGGTCATTGCAGCTAGTACCAGCACCTGAAAAATAAGAAAGACTTTTTAAAAAAATAAAAAGGTAGTAGCTCTTTCTCTTCAGGTATTAGGAACAGGAAAAGTTATAAAACTCATAAAATTTGAAATCTCGCCCAATTTATGCTCAATAAATAGTGTAAAACTACTTTCAGATTTAATAGCAGAGGTAATCCTACAAGCCAACACATTTTTTCCTTTCTTTTCTCTTCTCTAGGCTTTTCCTCCAAATGCCATCACTGTATTTTTTACTGCAGCTCAGTGACGATATTCTTCACCATAATCAAATTGGTCAGTTATTGCCTACACCTCATGTTTGATAAAGGAGAAGTGATTCAGCAAAGGCCCTCCAGAAAGAAAGAAAAGCCAAATAAAGACAAAGAGGCCATCAGTGACCACATAACCAATCATAAAAATGCAGGGTAACATTTCTCATTAATGCATTAGTTCATAATTTAAAGGTTTTAATTTTGATTAAGATAATTTTTCTCATGTATGAGTTGTTTGTGAAAATATGCCAGGAGAGGCAGACACAAATATGTACATTTTTCTTATATTTAAGCATACACTTAGGCATAAAAATGTTGATAATCCAGATGGTTTAACTGACTATTTAATATGACCTTATACCATGCTCTGAAATTCATTTGCATGAGGCTTAGCATAGCAAAATATTTCACTTCAGTATTTTTATCGCATCATCTCAATGGTTAGTGCACGCCAGAGTATTTTCAGAATGAACATTTGTGTTTGTTAATATAAAAATAATGTATTGCATAGAACTAAAATATTAAGAGTAATTCTCAAGTGAGCTCAAATGCCATCACTGTATTTTTTTACTGCAGCTCAGTGACGATATTCTTCACAATAATAAAACTGGTCAGTTATCGTCTACACCTCATGTTTGATAAAGGAGAAGTGATTCAGCAAAGGCCCTCCAGAAAGAAAGAAAAACCAAATAAAGACAAAGAGGCCATCAGTGACCACATAACCAATCATAAAAAT
>NC_041233.1:4331793-4334626 GCF_002837175.3 Physeter macrocephalus | reverse complement strand
TTTTAATGGCTGAGTAATATTCCATTGTGTAAACCATGAATTGGACAAAGTGGAATCAAGGGAAAAAAACTGTTTGAGGGCTAATGTCAAAAGAGCCATAGTTTTATTTGATAATATCACTGCCCCTGTGTTTCTCATGATGGCTTAGCAATAATGGGCGGATTAACAACGGCAAAAAGGAAGAGGCCAGTGGAACCCTCTCCACGCCTCCCCTCCACGGCAGCTCCAGAGGACAGAGGATAAACCCTCATCACTCATCTGGGCTCCTGGTTAGTGGTCTGTTTTCTGTGTCACTCTCCTCATGCTGCTGGAGTGTTGATCATGGAAGTGTGAAATGGTGGTGACTGCAACTTAGGTGCACTGGTTGTAAATACTGGCCTTTGGGTGGAAATGACCTGAGGGGAGCACATGCACCATGAGATAAACACCCAGTCACCCCTTCCAAGCACACCCACCGGCCTTCTCTGCAGTCTGCCTGCCCTGGCGGGACTGCACCGTGGCCAGATATAGTTTATTACAAAATATTGAGTATAATTCCCTGTGCTATCCAGTAGGTCCCTGTTGTCTATCTCTTTTATACATAGTAGTGTGTATATGTGACTCCCAGATTCCTAATTTATCCCTCCCCCTCCTTTTCTCCTTTGGTAACCATTAGTTTGTTTTCTAAGTCTGTGAGCCTGTTTCTGTCTTGTATATAAGTTCATTTGTGTCATATTATAGGTTCCACATATAAGTGATACCATATGGTATTTGTCTTTCTCTGTCTGACTTACATAGTATGATCATCTCTAGGTCCATCCATGTTGCTGCAAATGGCATTCTTTCTTTTTTTTAATGGCTGAGTAATATTCCATTGTGTAAACCATGAATTGGACAAAGTGGAATCAAGGAAAAAAAACTGTTTGAGGACTAATGTCAAAAGAGCCCTAGTTTTATTTGATAATATCACTGCCCCTGTGTTTCTCCTGATGGCTTAGCAATAATGGGCGGATTAACAACGGCAAAAAGGAAGAGGCCAGTGGAACCCTCTCCACGCCTCCCCTCCACGGCAGCTCCAGAGGACAGAGGATAAACCCTCATCACTCATCTGGGCTCCTGGTTAGTGGTCTGTTTTCTGTGTCACTCTCCTCATGCTGCTGGAGTGTTGATCATGGAAGTGTGAAATGGTGGTGACTGCAACTTAGGTGCATTGGTTGTAAATACTGGCCTATGGGTGGAAATGAGCTGAGGGGAGCACATGCACCATGAGATAAACACCCAGTCACCCCTTCCAAGCACACCCACCGGCCTTCTCTGCAGTCTGCCTGCCCTGGCGGGACTGCACCGTGGCCAGAAGAACCCATAAGCACACCTTCACTGCCCTCTCCCCGGTCCTATCTGTCATTCCTCTCAATCATCGTATTTGCAGTGCCTTCCCCTGGAATCCACTCCACCACTCCACAGGAAATCATACTTCAATCACCTTTTTTCTAGATTCACTTTCTTGGGCTCTCTTGACTATAGTATGAAGTAGCACATTATGTTTTCTCCTTACTTTCTTAATTACCAAACTCCCTTTTATCACAGCACCGTGGGCTTGGTTGGATGTCTACACTCTAGATGTTTTTGTATCCCTCTTAGCTACCCATTTTCTCAGTGGACACTCTGTTGTGTCTTTCCCACGCGCCATTGAGAGAAACAGTGGCTGCCGCGCAGTGTCTGCTGACTGCCTGGAAGTGGGGAGGGAGCTGAGTCATATTGATTGATTTTTGTTCTTTCATTTATTTAGGAGCTGCCAGCCCAGGAAACAGTGGAAGATCTCAAAGGTAGAGTGCTTATTCTCATCGTTTAATATTTTATCACAGCATTATCTTCAATGAAGCGAAAAATAATTTTTATAAAGCGGAATGCCAGTAAATTCATTCAGAAATAGAGCTGTACCCACGATTGCAGTTATAGTTTACCTTCATTTCTTTAGCTCTTCATTTACATTATTTCTTATCAGAATTTGTATATCATGTTTACGTTCAGACTGTGATATTGTATTGATTATATTTCATTGTCCTTTCTCCAGTCTGTGACTCCTTTCATATAGCTCCTAATAGCAGATATAAAATAGGATAAATTCTTCATCGACACAGTATACTTTTGATTATAGTACTTACACCAAAAAATGACAGAGGAAATGACAACCCAAAGAAAGTTTAGTATTAGTTGTTTTCTTTGTTTGTTTGTTTGTACTGCAGGTTCTTATCAGTCATCAATTTTATACACATCAGTGTATACATGTCAATCCCAATCGCCCAATTCAGCACACCACCATCCCGACCCCACTGCGGTTTTCCCCCCTTGGTGTCCATACGTCTGTTCTCTACATCTGTGTCTCAACTTCTGCCCTGCCAACCAGCTCATCTGTAACATTTTTCTAGGTTCCAAATACATGCGTTAATATACGATATTTGTTTTTCTCTTTCTGACTTACTTCACTCTGTATGACAGTCTCTAGATCCATCCATGTCTCAATAAATGACTCAATTTCTTTCCTTTGTATGGCTGAGTAATATTCCATTGTATATATGTACCACACCTTCTTTATCCGTTCGTCTGTCGATGGGCATTTAGGCTGCTTCCGTAATCTGTCTATTGTAAATAGTGCTGCAGTGAACATTGGGGTGCATGTGTCTTTTTGAATTACAGTTTTCTCTGGGTATATGCCGGGTAGTGGGATTGCTGGATCATATGGTAATTCTATTTTTACTTTTTTAAGGAACCTCCATATTGTTCTCCATAGTGGCTGTATCAATTTACATTCCCACCAACAGTGCAAGAGGGTCCTCCTCCCACCACAGCCTCT
>NC_041233.1:4328044-4330472 GCF_002837175.3 Physeter macrocephalus | reverse complement strand
AAAACTATGTTGAATAATAGTGGTGAGAGTGGACATCCTTGTCTTGTTCCTGATCTTAGAGGAAATGCTTTCAGTTTTTCACCATTGAGAATGATGTTTGCTGTGGTTTGTCATATATGGCCTTTATTATGTTGAGGTAGTTTCCCTCTATGCCCACTTTCTGGAGAGGTTTTATCAAAATGGGTGTTGGATTTTGTCAAAAGCTTTTTCTGCATCTTTTGAGATGATCGTATATGGTTTTTATTCTTCAGTTTGTTAATATGGTGCATCACATTGATTGATTTGCGTATATTGAAGAATCTTTGCGTCCCTGGGATAAATCCCACTTGATCGTGGTGTATGATCCTTTTAATGTGTTGTTGGATTCTGTTTGCTAGTATTTTGTTGAGGATTTTTGCATCTATATTCATCAGTGATATTGGTCTTTAATTTTCTTTTTTTGTAGTGTCTTTGTCTGGTTTTCGTATCAGGGTGATGGTGGCCTCAGTGAATGACTTTAGGAGTGTTCCTTCCTCTGCAACGTTTTGGAAGAGTTTGAGAAGGATGGGTGTTAGCTCTTCTCTAAATGTTTGATAGAATTCACCTGTGAAGCCATCGGGTCCTAGACTTTTATTTGTGACATCTTTGTCTGGTTTTGGTATGTCCATTTTATTGGCATAGAGCTGCTTGTAGTAGTCTCTTAGGATGCTTTGCATTTCTGCTGTGTCTGTTGTAACTTCTCCTTTTTCATTTCTTATTTTTTTGATTTGAGTCCTCTTGATCTTTTTCTTGATGAGTCTGACTAAAGGTTTATCAATTTTCTTTATGTTCTCAAAGAGCCAGCTTTTAGTGTTATTGATCTTTGCTATTGTTTTCTTTGTTTCTATTTCATTTATTTCTGCTCGGATCTTTATGATTTCTTTCCTGTTGCTAACTTTGAGTTTTGTTTGTTCTTCTTTCTCTAGTTCCTTTAGGTGTAAGGTTAGATTGTTTACTTGAGATTTTTCTTGTTTTTTTAGGTAGGCTTGTGTAGCTATAAACTTCCTCTTAGAACTGCTTTTTCTGCATCCTGTAGGTTTTGGATCGTTGTGTTTTCATTGTCATTTGTCTCTAGGTATTTTTGATTTCCTCTTTTATGATTTCTTTCCTGTTGCTAACTTTGAGTTTTGTTTGTTCTTCTTTCTCTAGTTCCTTTAGGTGTAAGGTTAGATTGTTCACTTGAGATTCTTCTTGTTTCTTGAGGTAGGCTTGTGTAGCTATAAACTTCCTCTTAGAACTGCTTTTGCTGCATCCCATAGGTTTTGGATCGTTGTGTTTTCATTGTCATTTGTCTCTCGGTAGTTTTTGATTTCCTCTTTGATTTCTTCAGTGATCTCTTGGTTATTTTGTAACAGATTGTTTAGCCTTCATGTGTTTGTGTTTTTTACATTTTTTTCCCTGTAATTCATTTCTAATCTCATAGCGTTGTGGTCAGAAAAGATGCTTGATATGATTTCGATTTTCTTAAATTTACTGAGGCTTGATTTGTGACCCAAGATGTGATCTATCCTGGAGACTGTTCCGTGCGCACTTGAGAAGAAAGTGTAATCTGCTGTTTTTGGATGGAATGTCCTATAAATATCAATTAAATCTATCTGGTCTGTTGTGTCATTTAACGCTTCTGTTTCCTTATTTATTTTCATTTTGGATGATCTGTCCATTGGTGTAAGTGAGGTGTTAAAGTCCCCCACTATTATTGTGTTACTGTCGATTTCCTAATTTAGAGCTGTTAGCAGTTGCCTTATGTATTGAGGTGCTCCTATGTTGGGTGCATATATATTTATAATTGTTACATCTTCTTCTTGGATTGATTCCTTGATCATTATGTAGTTTCCTTCCCTGTCTCTTGTAACATTCTTTATTTTAAAGTCTATTTTATCTGATATGAGTATAGGTACTCCAGCTTTCTTTTGATTTCCCTTTGCATGGAATATCTTTTTCCATCCCCTCACTTTCAGTCTGTCTCTGTCCCTAGGTCTGAAGTGGATCTCTTGTAGAAAGCATATATATGGGTCTTGCTTTTGTATCCATTCAGCAAGACTGTGTCTTTTGGTTGGAGCATTTAATCCATTCACGTTTAAGTAATTATCGATAATGTATGTTCCCATGACCATTTTCTTAATTGTTTGGGTTTGTTTTTGTATGTCCTGTTCTTCTCTGTGTTTTCCACTTATAGAAGTTCCTTTAGCATTTGTTGTAGAGCTGGTTTGGTGGTGCTGAATTCTCTTAGCTTTTGCTTGCCTTTAAAGCTTTTGATTTCTCCTTCGAATCTAAATGAGATCCTTGCTGGGTAGAGTAATGTTGGTTGTAGGTCCTTCCCTTTCATCACTTTAAGTATATCATGCCACTCCCTTCTGGCTTGTAGAGTTTCTGCTGAGGAATCAGCTGTTAACCTTATGGGAGTTCCCTT
>NC_041233.1:4320856-4327377 GCF_002837175.3 Physeter macrocephalus | reverse complement strand
TTCTTTTTCCAAGGTCCTGGATCATCTTCACTATCATTATTCTGCATTCTTTTTCTGGACGGTTGCCTATCTCCACTTCATTTAGTTGTTTTTCTGGGGTTTTATCTTGTTCCTTCATCTGGTATATAGTCCTCTGCCTTTTCATCTTGTCTATCTTTCTGTGAATTTGGTTTTTGTTCCACAGGCTGCAGGATTGTAGTTTTTATTGCTTCTGCTGTCTGCCCCCTGGTGGATGAGGCTATCTAAGAGGCTTGATGAGAGGCTCTGGTGGTGGGTAGAGCTGACTGTTGCTGTGGTGGACAGAGCTCAGTAAAACATTATTCCACTTGACTGTTGATGGGTGGGGCTGGGTTCCCTCCCTTTTGGTTGTTTTGCCTGAGGCGACCCAACACTGGAGCCTACCTGGGCTCTTTGGTGGGGCTCATGACAGACTCTGGGAGGGCTCACACCAAGGAGTACTTCCCTGAACCTGCTGCCACTGTCCTTGTCCCAATGGTGAAACAGAGCCACCCCCCACCTCTGCAGGAGACCCTCCAACACTAACAGGTAGGTCTGGTTCAGTCTCCCCGGGGGTCACTGCTCCTTCCTCTGGGTCCCGATGCGCCCACTACTTTGTGTGTGCCCTCCAAGAGTGGGGTCTCTGTTTCCCCCAGTCCTGTCGAAGTCCTGCAGTCAATTCCCACTAGGCTTCAAAGTCTGATTCTCTAGGAATTCCTCCTCCCGTTGCCGGATCCCCAGGTTGGGAAGCCTGACGTGGGGCTCAGATCCTTCACTCCAGTGGGTGGACTTCTTTGGTATAAGCGTTCGCCAGCCTGTGAGTCACCCACCCACCAGTTATGGGGTTTGATATTACTGTGATTGCACCACTCCTACCGTCTCATTGTGGCTTCTCCTTTGTCTTTGGATGTGGGGCATCTTTTTTGGTGAGTTCCGGTGTCTTCCCGTCGATGATTGTCCAGCAGCTAGTTGTGATTCTGGTGTTCTCCTAAGAGGGAGTGAGAGCACGTCCTTCTACTCCGCCACCTTGTTTCCTCCTCCCATTTTATTGTCTTTTGATTGTTTTCAGAAGACTTGGAAAAGAACTTTTGGAGGCCTGAACGAACCCCTTCCTTTGTCTGCATTGAAAAACTTCTGCTGAGTTCACATTATTATTAGCACAAAATCCAAGCTGCTTTTGCTTGTCAGGCCTTATATATCAATATTGTGGACCCTCCCTGCCTTGGTTTAGAGGGATTCAGTAACTTGCCCAATGTAACGTAGCTAGTAAATAGCAGAGCCAGGACCTTTCTGATTGCAAATATGTTGTTGAAATCATACTAGTCTGCCTCCCAAGCCCACAAAAGAGGCGAAGCTACAAGGCTGAAGTATTTTTTAAATATAGCGATTTCAAGAACAATTTCCCAGCGGAGGTGATATGTTTAGACTAAGCATCTGATCACATTTGTTGCTGGTGTTATTTTTAGTTTGTTAATATTCGGTCTTGCTCCGTGACATTATTCATCCATTGTGGATGTGAATCAAGTTGCTGTTGTTGTTGATTTCAGGTGTCATTGTGTCAGATGAGCAACCCGTAGCACCAGTGTCATCGACAGCACCTGGGATGAAAACGGAAAGCTTACCTGCTTCTGAAGGGCACGTGCGGGAAACCATGACCACGTCAGCAATACCAGTGAAACCAGTCGTGGCAGAAACTTGCATCAGTGATAAAGAGATGGAAAAAGGGGGCCCGGGGCAGCCTCCCTCCTGCCACAGATCCGAGGGCGGCTTGGTGGACAAAGAAGCCGCCGTGAAGAGGGTGCCCTACCTGTCTTTGTCTCAATACGACTTACTGGAGACAGACGTTTCTTTCCAGCCTTGGGGGAGTGAGAATTCCGTCCTGATTGCAGAACCTGGGAATTATACCTCCATCAGGGAACAGTTGCACAGGAAGTCGCCTCAGGACAGCCTGAGCAGTAGCTGCCCTCAGTGAGACACGGTCATCGCCAAACCTGGGCGGGAGCAGGCTTCCCAGCAGGTGGACCCACCCTTGAACCAGGATGTGGATGACTCCGATAATGAGGTCGCTGTCACTCTCATAGATACTTCTCAACCCGGAGACCCGCTGAGTCTGCACGAGCCCATTAAGATTGTCATCACCATGAGCAGTACCCCCAACTCCATGAGAGGCTTGGAAAGTTCTCTCCAGCTGAAGGTGCTGAGGGAACTGGGTTCAACTGTTATGCTGAGCCAGTTCCCCCAGGGGCCGCTGGTGCTGAGAAACAGATGAGAATTCCCGTCATCACCCTTGAGCTGTCTGAGGGTGGAGGAGGAGGTATGGTGCGTCCCGAAGGCAGTGGAAGTGACAGGACGCCGGAGAGATTGAAGGTGGAGGCGTCTTCCAATCCGTGTTCTGGCTATGAATCTGGGGACGGGGGCGATGCCACACAGGACCACAGCCCTTCCCCAAGAGACCCCTGTACAACCCCGTCACCCACGCCTGATGTGGTCTCCGAGTCTGAGGGGGACATGGAAGTCCAGGCGAACCTTAACCCATCATCTTGTAGAACCAGCCAGGAAAAGAGACACTCCCAAGTCCTCAGTGTAGACAGCGGGACAGACGTATTCTTGAGCAAAAGTTCCGCAGAAGTTATTAAAGATAAAGAGCAAACAATGCCAACTTCCAAATCTGACCTGGAGGCCAAGGAAGGACAGATACCAAATGAATCCAACTTCCTGGAATTTGTCTCCCTGTTAGAATCAATTAATACTTCCAAGGTGGTGGTATCCAACCAAAGGAATGAGCCGGCAGAGCAGAGCAAAGACAGTGGGCTTCTTGGAGGTACGACTCCCCCTCAGTTCTGTCCTGACAAAGCATTGCCTCTCTCTGTCATTGGCCTTCTGTGATGTGATTTTGCAAACAGCGGGACAACTGTTGTATAATAGTTGGGTGCCTGGCGTCGTCACTGATATTTGATGTGTGTATCAAAACTAAGCTGTGTGATGAGCATGGATTAAACCTGGTTTATTCCACCAGGAAATTTAAGGCATAGTAATGAAGATTTGGCTTCCCTGGAAGGCAAGAGTGTTTATTTGTAACGAAATGAGCAGTTACATATATATATATTTTTTGCGGTACGCAGGCCTCTCACTGTTGTGGCCTTCCCCACCGCGGAGCACAGGCTCCAGACGTACAGGCCCAGCGGCCATGGCTCACGGGCCCAGCCGCTCCGCAGCACGTGGGATCCTCCCGGACTGGGGCACGAACCCATGTCCCCTGCATCGGCAGGCGGAATCTCAATCACTGCGCCACCAGGGAAGCCCCTGAGCAGTTATATTTTACCATGGTGACAAGACTCCTGAAGATAGCTCTTGCTTAATAGAATAGATGCAGAACTTTCCTGGCGGTCCAGTGGTTGAGACTTCGCCTCCCAATGCAGCGGGTGCACATTGGATCCCTGGTTAGGAAGCTAAGATCCCACATGACTCATGGCCAAAAAAACCAAAGCATAAAACAGAAGCAATATTGTAACAAATTCAATAAGACTTTTTTTTTTTTTTTCGGTACGCGGGCCTCTCACTGCTGTGGCCTCTCCCGTTGCGGAGCACAGGCTCTGGAGGCGCAGGCTTAGCGGCCATGGCCCCGGGCCTAGCCTCTCCATGGCATGTGGGATCTTCCCAGACCAGGGCACGAACCCGTGTCCCCTGCAATAAGACTTTTTATAAAGTAAATTAAAATAAATAAAGGTATGAAAAAAATAGAATAGATGCATTCTGGGAAAGCTGATTGTAAAGCAAATTTCTGTGAACGGCATCCACTTTTCTGTTGAATTACATTATATAATCCTCTGTGCTGAATTCTCTAATTATCCCAAGTTGTAAACGTAATTATAACAAACACACAGCTCTGAATTTACGCCGGCACCATCGTAAGCACTTTATAGATATTAAAAGTGACCATTGGTTGACCATCAGTGGTGGTTTGTCCAAAAAGGCCCTCATTAACATGTGTTTTGCCAACATAGTTACATTCATAACGCTGCCTTTCACTCTAAAAAGGGTTCCCAGTTTGAGCAATATATTATACAGTTAGTCTCACTTTCACTCATTTACTCTTCATGTAACCTTGCGTTATAGGTCCTGTTATCATTCCTTTTTTGCAACTGGTTTTCAAGTTAGTCTAGTAAGTCTACAACTGAGCTTTGATTCCAAGCAGTCTGGCTACAGAATCAACACTCATAAATAATGAGCTATATTTACTTAAGAAAAATAAAGGTATGAAAAAAATAGAATAGATGCATTCTGGGAAAGCTGATTGTAAAGCAAATTTCTGTGAAAGGCATCCACTTTTCGGTTGAATTCCATTATATAATCCTCTGTGCTGAATTCTCTAATTATCCCAAGTTGTAAACATAATTATAACAAACACACAGCTCTTAATTTACGCCGGCACCATCCTAAGCACTTCATAGATATTAAAAGTGACCATCGGGTGACCATCAGTGGTGGTTTGTCCAAAAAGGCCCTCATTAACATGTGTTTTGCCAACATAGTTACATTCATAACGCTGCCTTTCACTCTCAAAAGGGTTCCCAGTTTGAGCAATATATTATACAGTTAGTCTCACTTTCACTCATTTACTCTTCATGTAACCTTGCGTTATAGGTCCTGTTATCATTCCTTTTTTGCAACTGGTTTTCAAGTTAGTCTAGTAAGTCTACAACTGAGCTTTGATTCCAAGCAGTCTGGCTACAGAGTCAACACTCATAAATAATGAACTATATTTCCTGTATGAATAGAAGATTCATTCTCTTAATGTCTCTGTGCTCAGTTTCCTCCCTGGCGAAGGATGTTACTGGACTAGAGTTGTTTTTTTTTTGTTGTGTTTTGTTTTTGTGGCCACTCCACATGGCTTGTGGAATCTTAGTTCCCGACCAGGGATTGAACCTGGGGCCAAGACAGTGAAAGCGCTGAGTCCTAACCACTGGACCGCCAGGGAAGTCCCATGGACTAGAGTGTTTACAAAGTCTTTTAACTTTATTTATTTCTTTTTAATTAATTAATTAATTATATTTTTGGCTGCGTTGGGTCTTCGTTGCTGCATGCGGGGTTTGTCTAGTTGCATCAAGCGGGGACTACTCTTCGTTGCAGTGCGCGGGCTTCTCACTGCGGTGGCTTCTCTTGTTGCGGAGCACGGGCTCGAGGCTCGCAGGCTTCAGTACTTGTGGCATGTGGGCTCGCTAGTTGTGGCGCGCAGGCTTAGTCGTTCCACGGCATGTGGGGTCTTCCTGGACCAGGGCTCTAACCCGTGTCCCCTGCATTGACAGGCGGATTCTTAACCACTACGCCACCAGGGAAGTCCCAAAGTCTTTTAACTTTAAATGTCCGTACTTCTTTGATTTTTGAGTACATCATTTCTGCCTAGATCTCTGAGAGCGTATCTGTACGGTAGGATTGCTTGCAGGAAGTTGTGATTCATATGGCAGTAGCATATCTTCGTGCTGTGATTGTCCCTTTCCTGCTGCCCGTTCTCTGCTCTTTGGGCCAGTCACGGGGACCCTTTGGCTCTATGCAGGCAGCTCCCAGCGATTTGCTCTTTTTCCTTTTGTCTTTCTGGTGCTCTACCAAAAGGCTTGCCCTGCTTGTGGGTCAGTCCACTGTTGCCTAAAAATTCATTAAGTCTGAATATTTAAATTATGTAAAGTGAATGCATTCTCCATGTTACTACGTCTGTGTATCCAAGATTTTGCATATGGAGTAACAAGAACAGGAAAGATTGAGCTAAACTTTATAACAGACACACGCAGTAAAGAAAGCCTTGGTTATTACTTTGAGATACTAGACACTTTGTGATACAAGATTTGGATGCTCACCCTCTAATTAATATAAAGATTCATGCATGTAGACCAGCACTGTCTAATAGAACTTTGGTCAGTGATGGAATTATCCCGTATCTGCCGTCCAGGACAGCAGGCACTGGCCACATGTAGCTATTAAATACTTGAAATGGGAATTGTGCAGCTGAGAAATGGAATTTTTAATTTTATTGAATTTTACTTCATTCAAGTAGGCACATGTGGCTCCTGGCTACTGTATTAGGTAATGCTGATCTGGATGATGTGTTTCTTCCCGGGAGGCCGTGTGTGGGGAGGACAGAGCTCTGGTTTTGGAACTTGACAACCCAGGGGCCAAATTTTGGTTTTGCAGTCCAGCGAGGTGAGCTTGGACAACTCACCATATCCATCTGAGTCACAGTAGCTTCAGTAAAGCAGGAATAATAACATGTTACAGATTTACTGTGATGATTCAATTAAGAAAATATCTGAAAAGTCTTGCTACTTGATCAATTTCAGCCTTCTATTCTGCTCTTCCACTCAGCCTATACGTGAGTTTTATTTGGTCTGTCTACTTGAGTTTCTGCTCTTCAACTTTTCAGCCAACCGCATTCAATCAGAACAGGGTTGAGTTGGAAACCTGGGGGGGGGTGTGCAAAGAGATGTGGATGCTGTGAGGTTTTCTATGGAAAGGAACAGGCTGGGTTGTCG
>NC_041233.1:4297714-4320657 GCF_002837175.3 Physeter macrocephalus | reverse complement strand
GCCCCCCAGTTTTTTTTTTTTTAAAGATTTCCAAATGGATTTAGGCACCTTTGAATAATGGGATTTACACAATAAAACCTGAGACAAGACTAAACAACAAAAAAGCCTTTCTAACACAAAATTAAAATTTCAAGTTCACAGGTTTATGTTATGCCAAACAAGTACAGAAACAAAACTGTGTTTACATAAGTTTCATAATAAAATAATGAAAAAGGCAAGACACGTGATAGTCAGATGAATGCCCGTATAGAAATAGCATATAATTATTAAATGGAGAACGAACTAGATCTAACAAGTCCTTAGCATGGACCATTCTTTAATCAGGCTTCCTCTGTCAGAAAAGTTTAGTGCACAATACACCCAACTCACTTCACACATACACCAGCACAAACTCAGCATAGAAACCATTTATTTCAACATCCTCTAATCTATACAGAATTTCTCAGAAAATCAGTGAATAATTTGCTGGATCATAAAACATTTTTGCTGGAGAATCAGTCACCAGTCTAGCTATTATTTTTTTGAAAGGGAGTGGGAGAGGTGAAGTTGGGGCTTCTGTAAAGAAAAAAGGAGGAAAATTCCAAAATTAAAGATCTGACTTCAGATAACCCAGCACATAGTACAATCCAGAATCTGAAAGTAGGGCACCAGCTGTTGTTTAAACAGTGTATAGAACACCATCAAGACCTTTATTTCCTGCGTCTAACAGCAGTCTTTATCTTGCGACCAGAAACTGAAGTTGCAGAAGAAGAGAATGAGTTTTTCCCACTTGACCACACAGTAAACGCCGATGGAGACTGGCTAAACTGAAAGCCCCTCGAGCCAGAGGGCTGGGCTGAGGCTGCAGGTGTGCTGGCATTTGCACCGATCGTGAACACTCCTGATGCATTATTTTTTGTGAAGTTGAGATTTGTAGCGCTGCTGCCAAACTGGAGAACAGAACTGGAGTTAGGAGCTGTCCCAGAGCCAAATGCAGACTGACCAGGCTGCTGTCCAAACACGGGAGGCTGGCTACTGCTTGACACTGTCCCAAAAGTAGGTGGCGCAGGCTGAGAAGCAGCAGAAAACAGTGCTGCTGAAGATGATACAGATCCAAAGCGTGGGGGGTTAGGCTGGCTGGCACCCTGACTTTGTGCAAACGTTGGGGTCTGGTTAGCACCGAACGCTGGACTGGCAGATGGTGCCGAAGGTCCAGTGCCAAATACAAAGGAGGGTCCTGCAGAACTCGATGTGGTGGGAGCTCCAAAGCTGAAACCAGAGGCGGCAGTGTCACTGCTGCTGGCACCCGGACCAAAGACAAATGGGGCGACAGCTGTGCCCGCGCTCGACGTGGTTGCTGGTTTGCTCTCTCGAGAAAACAGCAAAGACTGAGATGTACCGGATTCGGCAGAGTCCCCAAAGGCAGAGCTGCTCACAGGACTGCTGGCCTGTCCAAACACAGAGGCAGCCGCAGGCGCGCTGGAGGACGCGGTGGAACTACCAAATATGCCACCAGCAGCTGAAGTGGCTGGTGTACTTGAATTAGAGGAACTGTTGTTCAAGAAACTAAAAACTGGCTTTGCTGTACCTTGATCAGCCGTAGTACTGGTTCGAGCTCCAAAAGCAAAAGTGGCCTTCGTTGGCTGTTCAGATTCCTTCTCAGGTGGTTTTGCCAAACTGAAACTAAAGGTTGACTTGGAAGAACCCTCGTCTTTGGTTTGCTCTGAGTTCCCAAAGGAAAACACTGGTGGACGCTTTGGCTCTTCACTGTCGGCTTTTTGCCTCAACACTAGAGATGTAGACGTGACAGGCTCTTGCTGTTTCTCTTCTGTCCTTCCCAGAGCAAACGAGGCAGGTGGCAGGGGGGGCAGGCTCCGCGCTGCCAAAAGTGAACCCTCCTTTGGAGGCAGGGGATTCTTCTTTTTTTGCTTCTGACGTCTGACACGTGAAAGGAGCTACTGAGGCGCTCTTGGTGTCCGTGGTTCCAAACCTGAAGCTGCTCTGGCTCTCAGAGGTCGCTGTGGTGTCAGCAGCAGCAGGGGGAGGGTTAATGACACCTGAATCGAAGCTAAAGGCTGCAGATGGAGCTTTAGGCGGTTCTTCTTTCTTTTCTTGCTGCCCAAGACTAGACACCCCAAACTGAAATGGAGCTGAAGAAGGGCACACTAAATGTAAATCCAATTGTGGGACATAAAAACTTGCAACTTTTCTAGATTAAAGTAAATTCAAGAGACATGTTAACTAACTTAAGTATGACTTAGATTAGTCCTAATTGTAACAGGATAGATGAGGGAGGTATAGTACATCTGCCTCAGTAGATTTTATGATTGGACATGAAAATCTGAACAAGGGGCTGCCAGTGCTGTTTGGAGAGGTCATTTGTACCTGGTTTGTTAATGATTGTGAAGGACTAGTGGGTGATGGAGAGGAAGTTGTGATCACAGAAGAACTAAAACTGAAGGTAGGCACTGAAGAACCGGTGATGGGTAGAGAGTTTTTCGGTAATACCGGGACTTCCGTTTCCTCCTCCTCTTGAGGTTCAGATGCCACAAAGCGCGTCCTCTCTCGCCTCATCTTCCCACCTCCACCACCTCCTCCGGAAGACAAACCATTGGCTGCAGACACACTGCAATCTGGGTAAGAAGAGCCGCTTTCTCGTTGTTCTCTACTTTGCCCTGGTGTCATGCTGTTTTCTTATCCAGTACTGCGCTTTTTACCTATTCTTTGACTAGTCCTCCTTAATTCACCAGACGGGGTCCGAGCTGGTTTAAAGTAAACTGCTCGATTTGCTGCTCTGGAAACTGGCTTCGGAATCATGAGTCTCTGAACAGGGGGTGGTTGAGAGTCCACCTTTTCCCTTCTGGCCTGAAAATCTGTGGTGGTGTCTGTCCCACTCCTATCAAGAGGGGAATTCAGAGGAGAGGAAAAAACAGACGGAATTCTTTTTGCATCCAGTAGAGGGCTTGACATCTTCTCTAAAGACTGCAGTATCCTCCGAGCTGTTAAACTAGTCACACCATAGGATTGTGTGTTCAGTTGCTTAGCTTTCATCTGTCTTGTGACTGGTGCCTGGTAGGGTGTGTTTTGTAGTTTAGACTGTCTTCCAGCAGCTGCTGCCCCACCATATGTCGTTTTTCCAGGGTAAAAAGGAGAATGTCCAAGCTGACTTGTTTTAAGAACTGAAGAATTCCCAAGTGAAGGAGAAAGTGTTCCAAAGACAGACAAATTGAATGCTGGTTTTTTTGAGCTGGTGGCAGTGTGCTTTGAGAGCGAATGAGAACACAGAGGTGGCACTGAAGTGTTCTTTGAAAGAGCTATATCTTTATCAGAAGCTCTTGAAGAAAAACCGCTGGTGGTTGAGATGTTACCATCATCATGCTGAGAGGTAGCATCTATAATTTCCTTTGCGAGGGAAAATCCAGAACTGCCAGTTGGGAATGCCGAAGATGTGGAGGGCTGACAGTGTACTGCAGGAGATCCCAACATGGAGAAATTCAGATGGCTCCGGTGAAGAGAAGGCCTTGTTAATACATCTGGATAATTTGAAGCAGTACTAGTCGTTGAGGGTCCTTCTGTATTACTGACTGGTGGCACAGGAGGGATTCTCCCATCATGAATGTGAGGGTTCTCCTCACCAGCATGTATTATATGGTCATCTTCCCTATTTTCCGGCCACTGTGCCACCTCTCTGGTGCCTGTTGAGCAGCTACATACACCTTCATTCTTGTGGAAGTATCTTTGTAGCCATCCTGGCACAATATTCTTAACAGATTCTGTGACCCTGCTGAGAATGCCCTGCTGCTGCTGCTGTCGCCCCTGCTGGTAAGGTTTAACTGGCCCCTGGTGGCAACGCCGAGTCCGGATCTTGCCGCCAGCGCCCCCTCCTATGCCTCCAGCTCCCGAGGCCATGGCGTGAGCCTCCGCGGCTTCCCCCTCCGGGGCGGGAGAGGCAGAGACGGCCCTAAAGCCCCCGCGCGCCCGGCCGCAGCCCAAAAGTACGCACGCGCCGCCCACACAGCGGGGCACAGGCACACCGGGAATCGCGGGGCTGCGAGCAGGAGCGGAGAGAGAACGAGCGCTGGCGGCAGGGAAGGGGGTGGCGGCGACAGAGGCCGAGGACCTGGCTCCGGTCTGGCAGCCTCCCGCGGACCCCCGCCTCTGTGTATGTCACCGTCTCTATGGAGATTCCCCCGCAGAGGACAGTGCGAGGGGCTCCAGGTGCTGCTTAGGCCTAACTCGACCGCCGGCTGACCTAAATTTAAGTTTTAAAAATTACCAAACATTTGCTCTTCTTATTGTCCTGGGAATTACTCTCCTCCCTCCTACTTTTTAAAATGGAAATATAGTTGATTTACAATATTATATTTACTTCCGGTAGCTTCAGAGTGATTTATAATTTTTAAAGATTTACTTCATTTAAACTTATTGTAAAATATTGGCTATATTGCCTGTGCTTTACAATATATCCTGTAGCTTATTTATTTTAAACATAGTAGTTTGCACCTCTTAACCCCCTACCCCTGTCTTGCCCTTCCCCCCCCCCCTCCCCCCACTGGTAACCACTAGTTTGTTCTCTATATCTGTGAGTCTGTTTCTGTTTTGTTATATTCACTAGTTTTATTTTTTAGATTCCACATATATGTGATAACATACAGTATTTGTCTTTCTCTGTCTGACTTATTTCACTAAGCATAATAACTACAAGTCCATCCATTTTGTTGCAAATGGCAAAATTTCATTCCGTTTTGTGGCTGAGTAGTATTCCATTGTAAATATCTGTACCACATCTTCTTTATCCATTCACCTGTTGATGGACACTTAGGTTGCTTACATGTCTTGGCTATTGTAGACACTGATGCTGTGAATACCTTTTCAAATTAGTGGTTTTGTTTTCCTCAGATATATACCCAGGAGTGGGATTGCTGGATCATATGATGGTTCTATTTTCAGTTTTTTGAGGAATTTCCATACTGTTCTCCATAGTGGCTGTACCAGTTTACATTACCACCAACAAGTACTAGGGTTGCCTTTTCTCCATATCCTCACCAACATGTATTATTTGTAGACTTTTTGGTGATGGCCATTCTGACAGGTGTGAGGTAACGTCTCATTGTGGTTTTGATATGCATTTCTCTGATGACTAGCGATGTTGAGCATCTTTTCATGTGCCTGTTGCCCATCTTTATGTCTTCTTTAGAAAAATGTCTATTCGCCTCTTCTGCCCATTTTTTAAATCGGGTTGATTTGTTTTCTTGATATTGATTTGTATGAACTGTTTATATATTTTGGATATTAAATCCTTATTGGTCATATTATTTACAAATATTTTCTCCCAGTCATTAATTAGGTTGTCTGTTTGTTTTGACAATGGTTTCCTTTGCTGTACAAAAGCTTTTTTTTTATTTGTAGGAAAGCTTTTAACTTTAATTAGTTCCATTTGTTTGTTTTTGCTTTTGTTTCCTTTGCCTTAGGAAACATGCAAACAATAATACTACGATTTATGTCAAAGAGTGTTCTGCCTATGTTTTCTTCTGGGAGTTTTTTGTTTTTTGATCTTGCATTTAGGTCTTTAATCCATTTGGAGCTTATTTTTGCTTATGGTGTGAAAAAATGTTCTAATCTTTTTCTTTTACATGTAGTTGTCCAGATCTCGCTATGTTACTCTTTTTTTTTGTTTTTTTTAAATAAATTTATTTATTTATTTTTGGCTACATTGGATCTCTGTTGCTGTGCGCGGGCTTCCTCTAGTTTCGGTGAACGGGGGCTACTCTTGGTTGTGGTGCGCGGTCTTCTCATTGCAGTGGCTTCTCTTGTTGCGGAGCATGGGCTCTAGGCGCGTGGGCTCAGTAGTTGTGGCTCGCGGGCTCTAGAGTGCAGGCTCAGTAGTTGTGGCGCACGGGCTTAGTTGCTGTGCGGCATGTGGGATCTTCCCGGGCCAGGGCTCGAACCCATGTCCCCTGCGTTGGCAGGGGGATTCTTAACCACTGTGCCACCAGGGAAGCCCTCTATGGTGCTCTTATTTCCAACTCAGGTCATCTCCACAAAGGCTTTTAGATTATCTTTGGGTCTTGGGGATATTCTAGAATTTGAGGTTATGGAAAACCACACCCTTATCAACAGTGTTTAAAGCCAAGTTTTTGTTGTCTTTTGATACAGCTTTATTTTACTTTGTGGAAGTAAACAAAGACTGCTCAAATGAGAAGAAGTAAGGCTATTATTCAGAGCTTGCTACAGCGAGAGTCAGCCACCAGCATTTTGGCAGTGACTCCAAGGCAGGCAGAGGAGTGGCAAAGCTTTGTAGTGGAAGAAAGGAAGGCTTTGGGTGTGATTGCAGGCTGTTGGCCTGGATGCACGTGAAGATGATTATTGAAGAATTATCTGTAGTATAGAAAAATTGAAAGACTCTAAATTCATAACAGTAAGGGTCTAATTTAATAAATCATACTTTTAAATGTAGTATATACTTTAATTTTTGCATCATGTAGAAGAATATCTCATGTAATTAAATATTTATAAACTTTAAGATAAAGAGAGCAGCTATAAAACGTTTGTTTTCTAACTGTTCTGTTTAGTTTAGTAAACTATATTATATTAATGTAATATTATATGACTTCCATTTTAAGATGATGTAAATGATGTAGAAGAATATCTAATGTCATTAAATATTTACAATACTTTAAGTCAAATAGAACAGTTATAAATCAACATCTGTATTATGACTTGAGTTTTGAAAAAAAAAATGATGCCTAGAACAAAATACTGGTGTGATATGTATTATATTGGCTCCTGTATCAGCATGGTGGGGTTAAGAGTAATTTAAGATTTTTTTCCTTTTCTCTAGTTTTAAATTACATGGCATTCATGTGTACTATTTTTAGAAACAGAAAATTCCTATAAACGTGTATTTTTAAAGGGAAAAAGAAAAAAAATAACCCATAGGTTGACATATGTATTGTGCCCATTTAAGGGGAGGAGAGACTAAGGTATTAAAAGCGACGTGAATGGGTGAGTCCCCATACGTGTAGTGTCAGAAGGTAGAGCTGTCTAAACGTGCCTCCCTGCAGTTTTTACGCGACGTGATCACTGGCTAAAGCTATTTGTTATGATAGCACTTTCTCACAAATGTGTTTCTTGAAAACTGTGAAAACTTCTATCCTGACAAGCTGTCAAATGAAAGGCAAACATTTTTGTACCACAGAAATTCTAATCCTTTCACAGATGCACTGGGAATATTTATCTTCAGGACTCACTTGGAAGCCAGTAATGTTTTTCTCTAAGTACTTCAAGTCCAAGGATGAAGAACTTTGTTGTCCACATGATGATGTGATTTAGACCCCACTTCCTCTTTTGAGACAGATCTTGGTGGGCTTAGTGAATGGCATGTCTTGAAAGAGCCTGTGGGTTCACGCCCCTCAATCGTGTTCTTCTCTCAGGCAAAAATTTTTGCAGAAGACGATAGCTATTGGTATCTTTGGTCATGGGAATACAGAGGACATTGTGACCTTAAAAGTGGCCATTGGGTGTGTCTTTCGATAAGGACGGCTGACCCTCAGGGGTCATTCCACTTTGCATAATGGTGTAATCTAAGACCCTTGTTTTGGTCCATTATTTAAAGAGGATACTAAAAATTCAAAAACCCCATGTATACCTATTGATCTTGGAATTCTAATTCATCTTAAAATATTCTCAGGGAAAGGAGTAGGCATAGTATCTCCCTGAGTCCTCCATAGTGCCAAGGTTTGGTTCAAAGTCAGGTATCCTTAATGAGCATCTACTTTATGAAGAGGCCAATTCTACCTTCAGCTTGAAAATGTAGATTTTGAGAATGAGTGAGAAGGAAAGACTGATGAGGCTTTAAAATGCAAAATGAGACTTTACTCCAAAATCGCCAGGGTATTTAATGCAATTTTTTTCATCGATGCTGTTCATGTATGAGTTATGAACCTTTCAGGACTAAGTTAGCCAAAAGGGTGATTTTCAACTGGGTAAGCCAGTGGTCACTGGAGTATTATAAGGGAGTCCTTGAATCCATATGTAAAGTGATGGTATTTGTATATGTCTAAATAACATGTGTCTGACACATACACACTTCTGTTTTTCAAAAATATTTTGGTACTTTCATAATTAGTAAGATGAAAATTTATTTAACTAAAATTTATTTAATTGATTTAAAATGTATTTATTCTGAATTCATAGGAGATATTTAGATTTTCTATCTATTGTTGCTTCAGTTTTGGTAACTTGTTTCCAAGTATTTTCACCTTAATATCTTATTTAGTATTATGTTAACACATAAAGCAATGTTTTTCAGATAACTGTTCCCAGGAGAAGAAGGAGGAAATCCTAGAAAGTGAGAAACCCAGTGGACCCAATGCCAAGCAAGGAAAACCAGACATGCAAAGTCAAGAGCACACCAGCACCAGCCCCGGGCTCTCTGAGCCTGCCAAGATCCCGACTCTGTAAGGATAACTTACTTATATAGCTTCATGCTGGTGCAGCCTCATTTACTGGCTGCTGCTTTTAATGCTTTGTTAAGGGTAAGGAGGTGTTCCACATTGTTTTTGAAATTTTTATATATGTTAAGTTTCCAGGGCCGTAGACAAAGGCAGATAATCTACAGGGTAACTTCCCAACAAGATAGTTCTGTGTTGCAAGTCATCAGTGGGCCAGAAACATGTGTGCAAGATGAGATGTCTGTGGATGCGATGCATGTCTTTATTGATGAACATGGTAAGTCTTTAGAGCTCTTGACTCATGACGTAGAAGGGGGAAGGCTGGCAGCTTTCTCAAGGTCCCATGTGGTCTCTTAGCCTGAGGACAGGTTTCCCCTCTATCTAAAAGTAGAGTGGTCCTACGAGATCTTTCCTAAACTGAAATGGTGTAAAGCAAAGAGGCAGTTAGCTAAGGATGCCAAAAATACATCAATGTAAGACACAGATGGTCCTAATTCAAAGCCATGGCAGCTTGATGCTGAGATACTGGGTATAGTTCCTGGGGAGGGAGCTTGGTGATGCTACTCTTATTGCTTGGGGTGTGCGCTGGCTGTATAAGTCACTGCAAAACAAACCTGAATGCTCGTTTCACTTTTAGCCTTTTAGAAGCAGAAAAAATTTTCGGATTTCGTTCAGTTAGCAAAAACATGTACGAAGGTAGGTCTTTCGTAAAAAATGAGGTGGCGTAAAGCGAACTTACCAAAAGCGGGGGATACCTGTACTAGCCTGGAACGGGAAGGCTTAGTTCTGCTTGCTGACAGACAATGTTCTTAGAACAGAGTGTGCGCCCTCCTGCCTCAGGGCCTTTGCACATACCGTGTCCCTGTGCCCACATTGTGCCATTTATCCTTCGGGTCTCAATTCTAAAGAAAGTTCTTCAGGAGAACCTTTCCTGGATTTCCCAGGTTTAATCAGGTTCCTGTGCTCTTTTGCTCTCCTAACACCCTATCCTTTTCCTTCTTTGAGACTGTTACAGCTTCTAATTGTTTATTGACTTCCAATAATTTGATTAGTGACATTTTCTCCCTCACAGTTGTAAACTTTGGGGAGGTAATGCCCAGCACCTAAGAAATATTCGTTAGATATATGTTGAAAATCTGACCTTGATATATTTTTAATACCTTGTTATAAACAAGATTTTAAAAAGTAATAGAAAGGAAGGACGGAAGGAAGAAAGAAAAAGAAAGAAAGAAAGAGAGAAAGAAGGAAAGGAAGGAAGAACCATTAAATGGCAAATTCAAGGTTCCTGAGATAAGGGGTATAGGTCTTAGTTTTTGTAGGTCGGGTCTTGGGTTAAGTCCCTTATAGATCAATGTAAACTTATTATTCTACTCTCACGAGGATCCTGGTTTGGATAATAAATCATATATTACCCTCTCTATATAGATCAGTAGTTTATAGTTTGAAGTGCTTTTGCATCTGCAGAAATACAAAGAGACTTTTACATTATGAAGAACAACATTAGCACTTCTATCAAAGCCTCCAGAGGAGCCGTGGTTGTCATTGTGAATGTTTCTTTTGGGGGTACCACCTTGAAGTTGAGGTCCAGCACTGCAGACTCCGTTGCAGCTGCTCATGACAGACGAGGTTAATTATGCTTCCCTGTCACCTGAAGAAAGTACGCCTAAAACCTCTTCTGGGGAGAGACCGTTTACACCTCAGAACCCTGAACCACTTTAGCAGGCTAATTTAACTCCACAAATTAATTCCATGTCTTTCTTTTCCTCATTACCGGGCTGACATACCAGTCAGCAGCTGTGCCAATGCTCATCTGCAAATTCAAAGGTTGGGATGGCCCCTCGTGGTCCACCGATCAAAACCACACACTTAATAAGCCTCTTTTGCACGTGATACAAAAAAACCCCACAAAAAACCCAGTTACAGCATACAGAGATCATCCTGACACATGAAGAGAATATACAAAAGAAATGCGTTGAAAAGAATATACAGAAGGGGATTAGAAATGGTACAAATTAATCGATGAAAGGCAATTAAGTAATAAGTAACTGAGTCATGTGATATCACTTATATGTGGAATCTGAAAAAATGACACAAATGAACAGAAACAAACTCACAGACATAGAAAACAAATTTATGGTTACCAAAGTGGAAAAGCAGGCAGGGATAAATTGGGAGTTTGGGATTAACAGATACACATTATGATACATAAAATAGATAGACAGCAAGGTCCTACTCTATAGCACAGGGAACTATATTCAGTATCTTGTAATAAGCTCTAATGGAAAAGAATCTGAAAAAGAATGTATATATATGTATAACTGATTGACTCTGCAGTACACTTGAAACTAACACAACACTGTGAATCGACTATACGTCAATGAAAAATAAGTAACTGAGTCAAACTTGTCTAAGCATATTATCAGAAAGTACGTCACAATTTTCTTAGCTAAGTTACACATGCTGTGGAGAAATACAAAGAATGGACCTAGACTACCAACAGTTATCCTTAAAATAGTCCAAAAGGAGTTCCCTCTAACTTGGAAAAAGTATACCCGGAAATGATCATATACAAATAACTGTGTAACGTTCTTTGCCGAAATTTTGCAGGGGAAATTAAATCCTGTTACTTAAAGTCTGGAAATCAGAAAGAAGGCCCTTTCCAGCATCAGCCATCAAATTATGACGGCTTCTCTCACGCTGGGTAAGTGGGGCTTGTTTTCTGGTTGGGGAAGGTGTCGCGTTGCTGCCCCCAGCAACTTACATGCAACTGACTCTGAGTGTAAATGAAGTGAAGATCCTGGTGTAGAATGAATGTGATAATCCCTCTGTAGGCGGCAAAGCATGTGGGTTTCACGTGAAAGAAAAAGAAAATCAGATATTGTAGAATAATTGAAAATAAACAGAACCCCTTTCATAGCAGCCACTTCCAAAAGTGGATATAACACGTCGGCATAAGTAGAGGGGAACCCTGTGCAGACAGTTATGGGAAAGGTGGTGATGCAGCTGAAGAACGCGTTATTGAATTCGTCTCAAGGAGCGGACTAGAGATGTGGTTAGTTCTCATCTGCGCTGACAGGCTCTTTTGTAGATAGATGATCTAAACATCCTTTCTCTTCTCCTTTGGTGTGTGTTGAGTAACTTTCCTGATCACGTTAATTAAGTTGATATTGAATTCGCTTGCGTCTCCAGAACGTACGTGGATTAATGGTGGCGTAGGGCAAGCTGTAAATCCTATCAGTGGTGGACCGAATTCATCCTTCGTCCTGGACTTCAAGATTCTTCGAGGATAACCCACAGGGCCGGGCCTCAGTGGCTTGCTCTGAGTAAGGGAGGAGAGACTTTTCACGTACATTTCTCTAGCGGTGTAGCCTATTTGAGGATGTATGGAAGACTTGTGTGATGTCACGGGGATGCCTTAGGCTTCACGCCTGGAGAGGGTCAAGGGAGTTACAGGAACCCTACTTCCAGATTCTGGGGTGCAGTGTTCCTTCGTAAGGTCAAAGTTTCCTTACCAGGTATGCCTGGGAAGTTCAAAGGGAGCGTCCAGTGTGCCTAGTACAAAGTCTGTTCTTGCCCCTGCAGTCTGGCTTCCAGGTGGGGTTCTGGCATGTGGCAGCCTTTTAGGGTATCCTCTGGTCACCCCTGCTGCTTCTCACCTTCTCAGGAATGCTGGTGTCAGCCGTCATGGTAGAGCTGATGGGTGCACTAAGTGATAGCTCTCCTCGCCTCACCACCCAACCTGGGCGCCGACCCTGAAGCAGCCTGCTCGGGTCCAGAGTCAGTCCTGGAGGGGGAGATAGGCACCGCCTCCATCACCCACATGCCTTCCACTGTTCCTCTGTCTCCCTCAGGTACCCAAGTTCCAATCAAAACAGACACAACAAAATTCTCCTTCTCCAGCCAGAAAGCATGCAAAACGCTCATGCCAGCGGAGACCCAAGAGGAGAGAGCAGTCTGCCACCCCCATCTTAGTTCCAGCCTCTGAGACATTTTTTTATAGTGGTTTGATGGGTTCAGTCATCTAAGGTGACAGCTTTCTTCAGACAAAATAATTACATGAGAGCACAGCTTGAAAAGCTGTCCTGTTATTCTGCAATCCTCAGTTGAAAGCTGTAGTGTTTTTAAACCAAATTTGGAACAAAAACACGCCTTCTATTTTATCCCCAAATAAATTTACATGGCTTTTTAATGTTTATTTTCCCAGATAAATGGACTACACTTTTCCCTGAGGAAGATACTTGAACTGCTTTTGCCGGTAATGCCAGTTAGAATAAGACCACGTATCCAGAGCCTTAAAAAACTAAAAATACACAGTGTGCAGATAAGAATGAAAGAGAGTGCCTGTAGGGTTTTCAATAAGTCCCGCCTCCTTAGACCATGCCTCACCAAGAGACACCATTAACTCACTTTCTCCCCTTAATTTCTCTCTCTTTATTAGTTTTCCTCCAACTCTTGCTTTCTTTTGTTTCCTCTGCATTTCTTTCCCATGTTAGAGCTCTTTTTTGTTTAACTTGCCCTCCGTTTTGAGACCTGCCTGGGCTTAGCTTTGCCACGGTGCATTTACTCTGGTGAAAGAGCTTTTGGCCAGGGTAGGTTTGGGCACTGCTGGACAGCACCGAATGTGTTTGTGCTGAGCTTTCTTGTCAAGCCCTGTGGCTTAGAGGAGTCCCAGCATGTCATTACTTTCCTAGATCTGCCTCTTCACGTACATAGAGCAGTTAGACCCTTTCTTTTACACATGAGAGAAATCCAAGTCCAACAGGCTTCACCAAAATGGGAATTTGGGGGCCAGGTAACGGAGACGTTTTGGGTAGATGTCTTCAAGGGTGTGGTTTCTCTTTCTCCGTCACCCTCCCATTGCTCTGTTTTGACATCACTCTCAAACATTTCACCCTGACAGTCAAAAGATGTCTGCAGCACCCCCACTTATGTCTTCTCTCACTCATGTCCACTGGGGATAAGATGCTTCTTTCCCATAAACCCCAATTTAAGTCTCACTCTGTATCTCCTTCGTTCTGACTGGGCCACCTGGAACCCTGAGCCCGATTACCAAGGCAAGTACTTGGCTGGGGTTTGTGTTCATACCCAGAGCCGGACAGGTTCCCTCTGAGAATGCATGGGGGCAGCTCTTCTGTGGGAAATTTGGAGCTGGGTGGATGGATGCCGGGCAACAAAAATCGGCAGATGACACCTGAGGACTCTGGTTAAATGGCAATTGAATGAATGACTGTGCTTCTTTAAAGAGAATAATGATCAAATTTTATAAAAGCAGCTCTCTTTTATAAATGTCCCTTTCTGTCTCTTATATTTCTTGTATGTGAATGTTCCGATGGACAAGGTCTTGGTCCCCCAGCACCACATGCTAAGTTCTAAGTGCTTGACTCCCTGCTCTTTCCCCAAGGTGGTTTGACAGGGCATTGGTGTTAAGAGTTCTAGGAAAGAATGGCCCGTAGCCATGCACATCTCTTTCTTGTGCCTAAAGATAAAAAATAATATACATGTCTGCTATCGTATGTGTAGACTATTACTTGAGAATATACATGTCCTCTGTACTGTTACTCTTTGAAATAAGTTAGTCCTTTAGAGGGGACTTTGTTCTGGAGTACCGTGGCCTTTCAGTGGCCCATTTGGTCATAGGAGATGTATGGTGCTTCCTGTTTGATGCTCGAGCACAAAACTCTAGTCACTTCACTTAGCAAAATTAGAGCGTTGAAGCTGTTCCCGGGGCAGTTCTGGAAAAGCACTTACGGGGACGCCATCTGTTTAATTCATGCTCAGAAGAAATGGCTCAGTCCTCTGTAGAGTCAGATGATCTTCTGGATTTCAGCTGCTGTCTGACAGGCTTATGGTAGATATTCCAATAGCCTCACGCTCCTCCTCAGGCTCAGAGACGTTGAAAGCCATGCCACCCACGCACGGGAGGCTAATTTCTTGGATTTGTAGTGAGCCTTGGCTTCCATGGGGGCGCGTGTTGTAGTGACGGTTTGGGTATTTTCGAATTGGTTGTATGAAAGAAAACTTGTGCTAAAATAGGATGACAGCAAGCAAGCTGGTTGAATTTGAATATGTTAATCCCTGCATTAACATACCTGTGTGCATGTGTCATCCGTTACTTTTTTTTTTAATTTTTAATTTTATTTTATTTTTGGCTGAGTTGGGTCTTGGTTGCTGCGTGCAGGCTTTCTGTAGTTGCGGCGAGCGGGGGCTACTCTTTGTTGCGGTGCGCGGGGTTCTTGCTGCGGTGGCTTCTCTTGTTGTGGAGCACGGGCTCTAGGCACGCGGGCTTCAGTAGTTGTGGCTCATGGGCTCTAGAGCGCAGGCTCAGTAGCTGTGGCCCACGGGCTTAGTTGCTTCGCGGCATGTGGATCTTCCCGGACTAGGGCTTGAACCTGTGTCCCCTGCGTTGACAGGTGGATTCTTAACCACTGTGCCACCAGGGAAGCCCCATCTGTTTCTTTAATGCTAGAGGTAAAGACACATCAGAGCAGCACACAGCTGATCAAGTACAATGACAGCAGGTCAGGAATTTGTAACTTGGAAGGGCCAGGGCACTCAACACCTTACACCTGTGTTCCAGTGCGCCTTGAGTCTTTCTGTGGGAAGCAACGTCCTGGCAGTTCCTGGCCCTGAAGGAAGTGTTTTCCTGTCATAGTTACGGTGGCAGCAGCCATCGCTTATTAAAGATGTATTTTGCACTAAGCACTGTGCTAACTATTAAATTATCCCATTTCATCTGCCCGACAAAACAGAGGTAGGTGATATTCACTCCATTTGACAGGAAAGGAAACTAAGACTGATGAAGAAACAAGCCCAACCTCAGTAGCTAAGTAAGTGGCCAGGGGACGCTTAAATCCCACTCCCTGCACCATCCCCCCAGCAGGGGCTGCAGCCTCAGTTCCCTGGCGCCCAGTCAGGTGAAGTGGGCCCAGTGTTGAATGCTAGGGGGTGTTGGGTGCTGAGTCCTTTGGAGGGTATTTGTCCTGCCCTCCGAGGGCTGCTGCTTCTTATCTTCAGGGTGCTTATGCCAGCTTGGGAGGCCTGGGTGAGCAGATTTTCCAGTTCTTTCCACAAGGAGCTAGAAATGCCCATGTATCTGTAAAAATCTATTTTGTTTAATGTTGTCGATTTTAATTTTTTTGAAATGCCGCAGGCCACAGATGGCATGTTTGTGGTTGGCCGTGGCCTGTGGGCTCCCTAAGCCCAGGCCCTCACCTGGTACTCTGAGACCTGGGTGGAGCAGCCCCCTTGCTAACACATGTGATCTCGGGGTGCCCTTATGCAGCCCCCTGCTCCTCCAGGCCCTCTTTGCAGCCCCTGCCTCACCTCTCCTCCCCCTGAGGCCCGTGGAACCGACCTTCAGCCCTTCCTCTTCCTGGTATCTGCCCTTCTTTGCCTAGAACACCCTTCTCCACTCACTTCTACCTTCTGGAATTCTCTTCTTTTAAAGCACAAATTACCATCTGCCTCTTTTATCCGTCTTTCCCTTGTCCCTACCCTGGCAGTAAATCCATCCCTCCATGCTGTCATCAGAGGAGTGCTTACCGCATTCTCCCAGATGCAGGAGACTCCCACCTCTTCTTCCAGACTGTTTTTGTCTAAAAAAAAGTGACCATGGCTAGGGTGCCTTGATAGCCCTCACTTAGCCCTCTGTAGGTAGATGTTCAGTAAATAGTGAATTGAATCAAGTTAATCATTGGAAGTGACAAAGACAGTCCAATCAGAGTTCTGGACAGCAAACATGAGCCAGGCATTTAGGGATAGCAGGTAAGAGGCAAGCAGGAGGGGCAGAGGCGGTCCGTGAAGGCACTCACGCTTTGTTCTATTTGCAGCAGGAGTAATTAGACCTCTTTGCAGAGAGAAACAACCCAGTGAAGGTGGGATTATCAAAAGAACATCCACAGATAACTCTCTCACCTTGCGGTTGTTGGAGGGGAAGAGCCAGAAGCAATAGCAGTTTGCCTGGTCTACATATTTGAGTACAGAATGTTATCTTCTCCTTTTAAATGTGTAAAGAAACCCCCTGCAAAATGACATTTTTAACCCCTCTCCGTAGAAATCAAGGTTGATCTCCAATTAGATTCTCCAATCCTGTGTTCCATTCAATGAGGAGGAAACGATTCTCTCTGTCCATATGGGAGGCAACTGTGATGGACAAGCTGACATTGGGGTCCACACTTCCCTGACAACAGAGGGGTCGTATCCTGTGGCGTGAACTTGAGCTTTCGCCTTGGACTGGCTCAGGTTCCCGTTCCTGCACGAAGAGTAACTTTTGGTTTGACGTTGAGCAGCTTTACTTAACCATCTTAAGCACTGGTTTTCTAATGCATAGATGGAAATAATACTAGTAATAAATTCAGTGGGCAGCTTTGAAAGCAAAATATAATAGTATACGCAGTGCTTAACACAGTACCTCTCATAGGGAGCACTGAGAAAATGTTAGCTGTTGTTAAACTGTCTCCAAACAGAAGCAGTAGGACAGTGGCTGAAGTTCACCCTGACTTTATACAACAAAAGAGCAAAAGGCCAATGGAAGCCTTCCCTCTAGTGCTTTTATGAGTCACTTTACGAGATTTTAAGGTGGTTCAGTACTTTGTGTTCTCCCTGTCAGCCTGTTGTGTTAGAACATTTTGGCCTCTGTGGCAGTTTTACAGAAGGTAGTTTACTATTTTATTTCTGGCTTTTAATGCCATTACATTTAGAGTTCTCCTACTGTAGTAAACATAAACTTTGATTTTGAACTTGGAAGGATTCCTAGTTGGGGCAGTTTCTAAGCCCTTCAGCCATGGAGGAGATTAGAAAAGTAGCCTTTTCCATCTGAGTCAACTTCAGTGTCTAGGATTGCCTCTAACTAGCCATTAAACCACTGATTCTTATTTTTGGCAAGAACGCCATTCTTCTTCGCCATTGTTAAGCCTAGTTGCCATGTGACAGTTTTATATCCCTAACTCCCAAGTATGAATAGGGAATGGTTTGCAATGTATCTTCCATGTCTCTTTGGGGATTCCTGGAGGAAACCAGGTGAAGAAACGAATTTCCCTCCTTGGCCTCTCTGTCATTGTAGGAACCAATACATTTCTCATTGACTGCTGAAGAAATATAAGCAGTATTTTCCGGTTGTACAATAACTGTCCAGAAAGCAGGTACCTTTGGTAACACTATCTCATGTAGTTCTGCTTTCCCAAGAAACTAGAATAAGGGAATTATGGCTTGAATTGCAGAATGTAGAATTGCTACTTAAAAAAATTTCAGGGGATAAATTCATTACCTAGGACACAGGACTGATTCAGCAGCTCAGAGCCTAATATGAGCTCATCTACCTAGAAAATCCAAGTTGCAGTAGGCTGTCTGCCTAGGAAGTTGAAGGTGAAGCTGCCTAAAAGTTGAAGTGTGTTTTGTGTCTGAAGGGTTCACTGCAGAGTGGACTTTTGTTATTTCCCTTGGAGGTCTTGCAATGAAAGCTTGATAGTTTCTGTTCTTTGTTCAGCAAAGATTTACATTTCTTTCGTCTATAAATTCTTCCAAGTTACGTAGAAGAGCTTTCTCTTGTAAAAGATATATAACCATGCTTTAGTATTAGAAAACCTTTTCTCGTGTCATAAGCAATCTCATGAAAATGCATATAAAAATATTTTTTAAATGCATACAAAAATTCATATTGTCTGCTCTCCAGTGAGATCCTAGGGAAAGACATAGTATTTATATTCATTTTGAGTGTCTATTACTCATAAAATAGGCTTGGTCGTCTACTGAATGGAAAGATTCATTCTGGAGCAAGTTTAGTTTACAGGGTTTTTATTGGGGGTTTTTGTACCTCAATTGTTTCTATTTAAAAAGTAGAGTAGATTACATGGGCAATCATCTTTTTTTTGGTCAGGATTCACTTATTTTGGGTTTCTATTTGTTTATGAATCGTTATAGTACATATCGAAACAGATATTGTTATGGTTATAAATTAGGCTTATTTTTGAAAGCTACTCTAACCTCTAAACCCATTAGGTACTATATTCCAAAGGTGGATTGAGGTGCACTTAATCTTTATGGCCTTTTCAGAGTTCTGACATTTTTGTTGACATTATTATTAGTAGCCTCTCTGACCCTGGTCTCAGTAAAGCCTCTGTTACTTACTGGGATCAACTCTCAGGAAAGCCCTTTAAAGCCAGCGCGCTTAAGTGTGTACCTGGATCTCACAGAAGGTAAGCAGGCAGAATATTGTAAAAAATAACCACCTCTTTTAGACCTTCTTCTTAACGTTAGTCAGAAGAAATAGTGATCCCTGGTTTGCATTAGCTCAGCCAGAATGTGTGGCATGGATGTTAATCAGTTAGGTGTGCAAAATATAAAAGGTTATGAATTCTCCCAATATCAGATATGCTCAGTTCTGTGTACCATTCAAGCATGAGTTGAAAACGTCAACTCCAATGATAAATATTTGAGAATATGTATATAGCTGCCTCACTCTGTTGATTGGTATGATAGAGTTATGTGTTACTGAGCTAATTAAAAAACTTCCGGGGGTTCTTGGTGCCTTTGATCACCCACATAGAGGTGGAAGTATCTGGAAAAAAACAAGTGACCATGCAGGGATTTGCCTGTGCAGAGTTCCTGCTGTCCATATTCCTGTGTCCTCTCTCTTGTTTTCCGGTTGTTACTATGAGATCCTTTCACTGTAGTCCTGCTTTGTTTTCTTAGACACACTAGAGAGATTAAACTTTCATCCAGACACAGAGTCATAAGGATGGAGAGTTTATGAGGTTGACTCTAGAAAGACTTCTGTTCTCCGAGGCACGTTCTCTGAATCCCTGGGAAGAGGCCCTGCCACACGGTGGGATTCTGTCCCTATGGTCACAGCCCTGGCTGCCACATGATGGCAGTCAGATCCTGTGCTGGAGGCCCTCACAAGCTCCCAGGCTGGTGTTCCCTTTTTCTCAAATGCACAGACGAATCTTGCTGTCCTATAAAAGAAGAATTGTTTGCAGACTTTAAAACAAGAATCCCTGTTCAAATTCTAAATAACAGGTTATAGTTTCCAAAACAGTGCTGCTTTATTTAAATATCCCACATATTGAACACATGGCTGGACTTTCATCTCTAGGCTTGCTCCTCTGGGTGGCTTGTTTCCATGGCCCCCGAGTAAGCCTGGAAAACAAGGAAGGACAGGCAGAAAAAGAGAGGCCCTCTTCCTTGGGAGGGTGGATTGTAAGTTTTGAGATCCGGGGAAGATGAAGAATTTCAAGGATTTCTTTCCACATCAATGGGAAAACGCAGCAGCACATGTATTTCAGTTATTTGTTGCTTACAGAAGCTTAGATGAGTGAAAACCTGGGGAGAGCAATATAGCGCAATGGGTCACTGTGACTTTGAGACCCAGCTCTGTCCATAAGAAAGTGCACCATTCTGGCCCCTGGTCCATCTTTATTTCCTTCTAGTGGCTGCTCTTTTTGTAGTTTCCACCATTAATCACTATTTCTGTGGTTGCTCTGAATTCGATCTCGTTTAAATAAATTTATCTCTGCTCTAGCTCTGAACCAAGCTAGCTGTCCAGAGATAAACCAGAGAGCAAGAAAACCAAGGCCAGATGTGCAACTGCTGCTCTGTTGTAGTTCAGAGTGTCATTACTACAGGGTTGGAATATTTCCATTTCCATCGCTCTTTTAGAGGAAGAAATGTCTTTTGACACTTAGCACTTTCACATTATATTTATTAATATGGGGGGAAATCTCCAGCCTTAAGTTAGTGAAACAGAGACTATTTTTTGAGATTCTTTTTTTAATTGAAGTATAGTTGATTTACAATGTTGTGCTAATTTCAGGTGGACAGCAAAGTGATTCAGTTATACATATACATTCTTTTACAGATTCTTTTCCCATATAGGTTTTACAAAATGTTGAGTAGAGTTCCCTGTGCTATGTGGTAGGTCCTTGTTGCTTATCGATTTTATATATAGTAGTGTGTATCTGTTACTCCCAAACTCCTAATTTATCCCTCCCCCCAACAGAGACTTTTTGGATGATCCTTGAGCTCACAGCCCATAGAATAGCTACTATTCTCTCAGGAGAATAAGTAGCAGATAGTCTGAGAGAGATACAAGGAAAGGAAGATGGGCGGGAATTCTTGGAGGGTTGGTATAGGAAGAGCTCTGTCCACTGAGTGATTTTTGTGACGTCATAGCCTCTTTGGTTCCTGAGTGGACAAGCTGGTGCCTGTGGATTACCACTTCAACATTAGGACCCCAGAAAACTATGCCACCAAAGAAGATAAATCTCTTTATCCTCTGGAAGCAGCGTTACATGTCTCCTCCTGGCCAAATAGGAAGCCCATATACACATGACAAGACAGGTTTTCTGGTGAGGACATACCAGTCATAAAGCTCAGAAAGGAATCTTTCTGGGACTTCCCTGGTGGTGCAGTGGTTAAGAATCCACCTGCCAATGCTGGGGACACAGGTTCGAGCCCTGGTCCGGGAAGATCCCATGTGCCGCGGAGCAACTAAGCCCGTGTGCCATAACTACTGAGCCTGTACTCTAGAGCCCGCGAGCCACAACTTCTGAGCTCACGTGCCACAACTACTGAAGTCCACGTGCCTAGAGCCCGTGCTCTACAACAAGAGAAGCCACCGCAATGAGAAGCCCGTGCACCGCAATGAAGAGTAGCCCCCGCTCGCCACAACTAGAGAAAGCCTGTGTGCAGCAACGAAGACCCAGCGCAGCCAAAAAAAAAAAAAAGAAAAGAATCTTTCTTAATATCATCATGCTTCATGTAAAAAGAGGTTAAGAGGGAGTTTGACATGCTGTTTGCATTTGTCTTTATGTTTTTAAAAAAGGATTAGGTATGAGTTGAGAGCAAGACACTCTTACCCCATTCCTGCTAATAGAGACAACTAGAATTAATATGTTATTTGTGTGAAAAGCATAGGGGTCAGTTTACTTTTTTTTTTTTTTAAGATGTTGGGGGTAGGAGTTTATTAATTAATTAATTAATTTTTGCTGTGTTGGGTCTTCGTTTCTGTGTGAGGGCTTTCTCTAGTTGCGGCAAGCGGGGGCCACTCTTCATCGCGGTGCGCGGGCCTCTCACTATCGCGGCCTCTCTTGTTGTGGAGCACAGGCTCCAGACGCGCAGGCTCAGTAGTTGTGGCTCACGGTACTAGTTGCTCCGCGGCATGTGGGATCCTCCTAGACCAGGGCTTGAACCTGTGTCCCCTGCATTAGCAGGCAGATTCCCAACCACTGCACCACCAGGGAAGCCCCCAGTTTACTGTTTAATATGAGAATGAGCAAAGTCAGGTCCTATATCAGTAGAAAGAAATAGGAAGATTAGGTATGGTTATTAAGTGTCTGATATATGAGAGGCACCATATCCAGTCTGATTTCATTCTTACAGCAATCTCTCTGAGGAAGACATCATCCCTATTTTATAGGTGAGGATCTTTTAAAAAATTTATTTTGTTGAAGTGTAGTTGATTTACAGTGGTGTGTTAATTTCTGCTATACAGCAAAGTGATTCAGTTATACATATATATATATTCTTTTTCATATTCTTTTCCATTATGGTTTATCACAGGATATTAAATATAGTTCCGTGTGCTATACAGTAGGACCTTGCTGTTTATAGGTGAGGATTTGAGGTAAGAAAACAACATTGTTATAGTCACAGATAGTAAATAGTAGAGCAATAATTCAAGCCTAGTTCTGTTTAATTCTAGAACTCATCCAAAAGATTTTGAAAAGAAAACCAAACCCTAGATTTTTACATAGGATTTTTCAATGGCTTGCGCAGGAAAATAATGTTATCTGTTATTATTTTTATTTTGTCATCAAAAACATGCAAAAAATTCAGCTGTATTGACACTTCCTTTTGGACCATGTTTCCTGCCAGGAGGCCCTGGCAGGAGGAAGGTTGCTCTGAAATAACTTTGTCACACCTTCCACAGTAGTCCGTTCTTAGTTTATTTCAGTTGGCAATAGAGGGCGCTCTACACTGTCTAGATTTTCTCACATTTCCATACTGCTTCTGCCTATTTATAGTCATCACCTACATTACCTACAGTGAAGTCAGATCAGTCTTTTGGTTTTAGTGAAGTTCTGGCATTTGCTGAGTTTTAGGTTTCTCTAAATTTGTATTAACAAGATGTTTTTGATCCTATTGTATTTAGCTATGAAATGACAGAATTACAGTCCTCAGAGGTTTCTGTACAAAGTACAAAAGTTTGAATGAACACTGTCTTTATAAATCTAAATTTTTTTCTCTATTAGTGACACACATTACACCACTAGTATAGACAGGAAGCAAAAGCACTCTTTATGGAACAATCGTACAAATAATAGAAGGATAGGATTTTTTTTTTTTTTTTTTTTTTTTTTGCGGTACGCGGGCCTCTCACTGTTGTGGCCTCTCCCATTGCGGAGCACAGGCTCCGGACGTGCAGGCTCAGTAGTTGTAGCTCACGGGCCCAGCCGCTCCGCGGCATGTGCGATCCTCCTGGACTGGGGCACGAACCCGCCTCCCCTGCATCCG
>NC_041233.1:4280534-4295907 GCF_002837175.3 Physeter macrocephalus | reverse complement strand
GCAGTGGTTAAGAATCCACCTGCCAATGCTGGGGACACAGGTTCGAGCCCTGGTCCGGGAAGATCCCATGTGCCGCGGAGCAACTAAGCCCGTGTGCCATAACTACTGAGCCTGTACTCTAGAGCCCGCGAGCCACAACTTCTGAGCTCACGTGCCACAACTACTGAAGTCCACGTGCCTAGAGCCCGTGCTCTACAACAAGAGAAGCCACCGCAATGAGAAGCCCGTGCACCGCAATGAAGAGTAGCCCCCGCTCGCCACAACTAGAGAAAGCCTGTGTGCAGCAACGAAGACCCAGCGCAGCCAAAAAAAAAAAAAAGAAAAGAATCTTTCTTAATATCATCATGCTTCATGTAAAAAGAGGTTAAGAGGGAGTTTGACATGCTGTTTGCATTTGTCTTTATGTTTTTAAAAAAGGATTAGGTATGAGTTGAGAGCAAGACACTCTTACCCCATTCCTGCTAATAGAGACAACTAGAATTAATATGTTATTTGTGTGAAAAGCATAGGGGTCAGTTTACTTTTTTTTTTTTTTAAGATGTTGGGGGTAGGAGTTTATTAATTAATTAATTAATTTTTGCTGTGTTGGGTCTTCGTTTCTGTGTGAGGGCTTTCTCTAGTTGCGGCAAGCGGGGGCCACTCTTCATCGCGGTGCGCGGGCCTCTCACTATCGCGGCCTCTCTTGTTGTGGAGCACAGGCTCCAGACGCGCAGGCTCAGTAGTTGTGGCTCACGGTACTAGTTGCTCCGCGGCATGTGGGATCCTCCTAGACCAGGGCTTGAACCTGTGTCCCCTGCATTAGCAGGCAGATTCCCAACCACTGCACCACCAGGGAAGCCCCCAGTTTACTGTTTAATATGAGAATGAGCAAAGTCAGGTCCTATATCAGTAGAAAGAAATAGGAAGATTAGGTATGGTTATTAAGTGTCTGATATATGAGAGGCACCATATCCAGTCTGATTTCATTCTTACAGCAATCTCTCTGAGGAAGACATCATCCCTATTTTATAGGTGAGGATCTTTTAAAAAATTTATTTTGTTGAAGTGTAGTTGATTTACAGTGGTGTGTTAATTTCTGCTATACAGCAAAGTGATTCAGTTATACATATATATATATTCTTTTTCATATTCTTTTCCATTATGGTTTATCACAGGATATTAAATATAGTTCCGTGTGCTATACAGTAGGACCTTGCTGTTTATAGGTGAGGATTTGAGGTAAGAAAACAACATTGTTATAGTCACAGATAGTAAATAGTAGAGCAATAATTCAAGCCTAGTTCTGTTTAATTCTAGAACTCATCCAAAAGATTTTGAAAAGAAAACCAAACCCTAGATTTTTACATAGGATTTTTCAATGGCTTGCGCAGGAAAATAATGTTATCTGTTATTATTTTTATTTTGTCATCAAAAACATGCAAAAAATTCAGCTGTATTGACACTTCCTTTTGGACCATGTTTCCTGCCAGGAGGCCCTGGCAGGAGGAAGGTTGCTCTGAAATAACTTTGTCACACCTTCCACAGTAGTCCGTTCTTAGTTTATTTCAGTTGGCAATAGAGGGCGCTCTACACTGTCTAGATTTTCTCACATTTCCATACTGCTTCTGCCTATTTATAGTCATCACCTACATTACCTACAGTGAAGTCAGATCAGTCTTTTGGTTTTAGTGAAGTTCTGGCATTTGCTGAGTTTTAGGTTTCTCTAAATTTGTATTAACAAGATGTTTTTGATCCTATTGTATTTAGCTATGAAATGACAGAATTACAGTCCTCAGAGGTTTCTGTACAAAGTACAAAAGTTTGAATGAACACTGTCTTTATAAATCTAAATTTTTTTCTCTATTAGTGACACACATTACACCACTAGTATAGACAGGAAGCAAAAGCACTCTTTATGGAACAATCGTACAAATAATAGAAGGATAGGATTTTTTTTTTTTTTTTTTTTTTTTTGCGGTACGCGGGCCTCTCACTGTTGTGGCCTCTCCCATTGCGGAGCACAGGCTCCGGACGTGCAGGCTCAGTAGTTGTAGCTCACGGGCCCAGCCGCTCCGCGGCATGTGCGATCCTCCTGGACTGGGGCACGAACCCGCGTCCCCTGCATCGGCAGGCAGACTCCCAACCACTGCGCCACCAGGGAAACCCGGATAGGATTTTTAAGTTTTCAAAATCCATGTGCTTATCCCACCTGACTCATTTCTCAAACCCCGGTGTTAATGTACGATGTTTCCTAAGTGGTTCTTTACTTAGAAACCATTATTGAATGGTTATTGAAGGAGGCCTTTATTGAATGTATCATCAAATAGTCATAAATCATGTCTCAAAAATGTAGAGAAATCTGTGTGTTTGTGAGCACGTATGTGAGAATAGTGGACGTATTTTAAACACTGTTCCTGTAGAATAAGCATTTGTATGTTTGTGAATACAGTAGTAGAGAGATGGGAAAAAGAAAGATCTAAAAACTTGTTAGAAACTTTGTACCGAATGTGAGATTAGAAATCAGAAGGCATTACTACTCAGCCTTAAGAAAAAGATCAAAATAATGCCGTTTGCAGCAACATGAGTGCACCTAGAGATGATCATACTAAGTGAAGTAAGTCAAAGACAGAGAAAGACAAATACCATATGATATCACTTATATGTGGAATCCAAAATATGACACAAATGAACATATCTACGAAATAGAAACAGACTCACAGACACAGAGAACAGACTTGTGGTTGCCAAGGGTGAGAGGGTGTGGGGGAGGGATGGAGTGGGAGTTTGGGATTAGCAGATACAAACTACTATATATAAAATAGATAAACAGCAAGGTCCTACTATATAGCACAGGGTTCTGTATTCAAACTCCTGTAATAAACTGTAATGGAAAAGAATATTAAAAAGAATATGTTTATAATGTATAACTGAATCACTTTGCTGTACATCAGGAACTAACACAACATTGTGAATCAACTATACTTCAATAAAAAATTATAAAAGAGAAGGTGATGACATTAGTGCAACGTCTGCATTCTTGAGGTGGCTTGGGCAGCAACACAACGAAGGAGCCCGCGTGCTGCAACTAAGACCTAGTGCAACTAACTAAATAAATAAATATTAAAAGAAAAAAGAAAAATGCTTGAAACAATAATAAGATGTGTTATTTCAGAAACAGGAAGTCCAAAGGCATGATCAGTGCAGGGTTGGTTGGTCATCAAGAAGCTAGTTTCGGGCTTCCCTGGTGGCGCAGTGGTTGAGAATCCGCCTGCTGATGCAGGGGACACGGGTTCGTGCCCCGGTCCGGGAAGATCCCATATGCCGTGGAGCGGCTAGGCCCGTGAGCCATGGCCGCTGAGCCTGCGCGTCCGGAGCCTGTGCTCCGCAACGGGAGAGGTCACAACAGTGGGAGGCCCGCGTACCGCAAAAAAAAAAAAAAAAAAAAAAGAAACTAGTTTCCTTCTGTCTTTCACCGCTGCTGTCCTTGGGCTTGTCCCTCACGATGGCAGTATCGCTGCTGCAGCTCCAAGGGTTTCTGACTCACATAGCATCTAAAGGTCAGGAGAAAGATGGTCTCTTACTTTTGTTACCTTTTAAGAAGTAGAACCCTCCTACACTGTTGGTGGGAATGTAAATTGGTACAGCCATTATGGAAAAACAGTATGGAGGTTCCTTAAAAAACTAAAAATAGAGGTACCATATGATCTAGCAATCCCACTCTTGGGCATATATCCAGAGGAAACCATAATCCGAAAAGGTACACGCACCCCAATATTCATTGCAGCACTATTTACAATAGCCAAGACATGGAAGCAATCTGAAGGTCCATGGACAGATGAATGGATAAAGAAGATGTGGTACATATATACAATGGAATATTACTCAGCTATAGAAAAGAAAGAAATAATGCCATTTGCAGCAACGTGGATGGACCTAGAGATTATCATACTAAGTGAAGTAAATCAGAAAGAGAAAGACAAAGAGCATATGATATCACTTATATGTGGAATCTAAAAATGATACAAATGAACTTATTTACAAAACAGAAACAGACTCACAGACTTAGAAAACAAACTTATGTTTACCAAAGGGGAAAGATAAGAAAAAATTAGGAATTAGGAAAATTTAAAAATTAAAAAAATTAGGAATTTGGGAGTAACATATACATAGTAGTATATATAAAATAGATAATCAGCAAGGGCCTACTGTATAGCACAGGGAACTCTATACTCAATATTTTGTAGTAACCTATATGGGAAAAGAATCTGAAAAAGAATATATACGTATACATATATATTTATAAATATATCTGAATCACTTTGCTGTACACCTGAAACTAACATAACTTTGTAAATCAAGTATACTTGAATAAAACATAAATAAAAAAAATTTTTAAAGGTAAAAACACTGAAAAAAAAGAAGAAATAGAAAAACTTGCTTGTGAACATCCTTATCCACAGCTGCCTTCCCTTTGCTCTGCGGTAGCCTCTTAGAATAGCATTGCACTCCTGTGCCGGGACTGGCTGGGGTGATTGGAGTTCCCATGGTGGGTGTGGGATGACCAGGATTTACCCCAGAGGCCAGGGAGGGCCCTCATCTCTTCTGAAGCACACCGTCTGGATGATAGAATAAAACTGGAGTTCCATGTTGAATGTGTGCAAGGTGATAGCCCTTCTGCCTGAAGGTGGCATGGCACATGCAATTTTCAACTTTGAACTGCTCATGCAAGGTGGCAGAGGCTTAACCCGTGACCTGCGTTAAGGATCCTGCTGTCGTTGTGTTTGCATGTCATAAGTAAATGACTTCTGGTACGTCCAGGTAACCAAAGCATTTGTTTTGCCCATCCTTAGAGACATACAGAGCAGCTCGTCCAGTACCACAACTTCCGAGAGTCAAGATCCTTCTTCAGGGGACCCTGTGGTCAGTGCCTTGCAACAACAGCTGTTGCTGATGGTGGCTCAGAGGACCCAGTCAGAAACCCCACGGGTACGTCCCAGCATTACCGTTTGTGAATGTTCCAGAAGCAGGGATCCTGAAACCTGTTTCCTGGTGGGATTCCCTAATAGAATTAGTCCAGTCTTGTCCTGAATTTTATGTCAGCTGGGTTGTGGCTATATCACTTTGTGGTAGTCTACTGAACAAATGTGAAAAGAAACCTCTTAGATAACAGGTACCCTTCCGTTCATGCGAACGGGATTATTACTGTCTTAATTGCTCTTCCAAAAGCATTAAAAATTCATTCACATTGATCTTTGGTTGCCAGGATGCACAAATCCCACAAGAGCTCACTTGGTTAGAATGGCATTTTTCCCCTCATGGTTTGGAAAATATCTGGATTTTTATTAATTTATTATAGGCTTATATTTTAAGCATGCAGAGATTTTTTTTTTTTTTTTTTTTTTGGCGGTACGCGGGCCTCTCACTGTTGTGGCCTCTCCCGTTGCGGAGCACAGGCTCCGGACGCGCAGGCTCAGCGGCCATGGCTCACGGGCCCAGCCACTCCGTGGCATGTGGGATCTTCACGGACCCAGGCACGAACCTGCGTCCCCTGCATCGGCAGGCGGACTCTCAACCACTGCGCCACCAGGGAAGCCCCCTTTACGTTCTTAAATGTTTTAATTCTACCAAAGATTATTTCTGAAATGTACTATATACTTCTGTACCTTCTTAAACTGAATGTGCTGATCATTATTTAAGCTGTTCTTGATAATTCAGGTTCACGAAACGGACCTTGGTATTGTGCTGTCAGCACAGATCCATATGGGGGGTGGTGAGCAAATGCAATTATCCTGTTTCTTAAAAAGGACTTGTGTTCAGTTTACACCCCATCCTCCTACTTTTACTAATCTCTTTCTTCTGATCGTAGAATAAAACTTGCAGGCCTGACTTGCAGGCAGCGTGATGTGATTGTTCTTGGGTGAGGCTTAATTAATGAATCAGAGACAGAACCGGCCTCTTGGTTAGTGTGTCTCTGTGTTTACCTGAGTCATAGATATGGAACCCCCCTTAGTCTCCACTGTGAGTCCTCACCCCTGCCAGCTCCTTCATTACTGATGCTGTCCAGGAGCTCTGCGTTAGACCCCTTTTTTCCATGCCCTTTCTGGGGATAACCACCTTATTCGCTTCCACAGCTCACTTCTCTCTCTCTCTTTCTGGGTATATAGATGCAGATATAGACATGTTTATACTTGTATGTATGTGTGTGTCACCGTGTTATCCAGGCTGGTTGGCTTGTCTACTCCCCAGGAATTCCTAAGCCCCTTTAAGGTAGAAACTCTGTCTTGTTATCCTTTGAATTTTCAGCTTATATTACATATCATACCTGGCTTATATAATCTGCATAATAAATATTTGTTGGATGAGTGAATAAATGAATGATTAAAACGATGAGAAAAATTTGAATTTGAGAGACTTACCTGGTGGTCCAGTGGTTAAGACTCTGCGCGTCCACTGTAGGGGGTTCGGGTTTGATCCCTGGTCAGGGAACTAAGATCCTGCATGCCACGCAGTCCAGGGGGAAAAGAAAATTTGAATTTGAAATTTATACCAGAAAACAGGCTAAGTATAATTGCTGTGATTCACTGAAACATCGAGCTCTGTGCTTCCTTGCTATTTAAAGCAAAAAATGAAATTCAATGAACCTCATTTTCTGATAAAGGAAGTTGTTATGGGCTGATTTGGGCTCCCTCAAAATTCATATGCTGCCATCATAACCCCCATGACTTCAGAATGTGACTGTATTTGGAATAGGACCTTTAAAGAGGTAATTAAGTTAAAATGAGGTCATTAGGGTAGAACCTAATCCAGTATGGCTGGTGTCCTTTGAAGAAGCGGAGATCAGGACACAGATACACATAGAGGGAAACCACGTGAAGACACAGGGAGAAGACGGCCGTCTGCCAGCCAAGGAGAGAGGCCTCAGAAGAAACCACTCCTGCCAACACCTTGATCTCGGGCTTTTGGCCTCCAGAATAATAACACCTACGTGGAAGAGTTACTGTGAGGTTTTTAGGATTAAAGATGGCAAAATTATGCCTTTACTAATCAGTGTCAATTATTAATATCATCAAAATTTTTATTAGTTATATGGAACTCTTGAATGTTTCAGGGAGCTTGGGGGATATACAGTTCTTCTGTCTAAGCCACCCCATCTGTGTTACTTTGTTGTAGCAACTCTAGTAAACTAACACAGAAATCAAACCATTTTTTCTTTGCATTAAATTCTGAGATGTTTCTTAAACAAGGATTTTCATTTAAGCAGCAATAAATAGCACAATATGCCAGAATCTTTAATAAGTTTTGCAAAAAACGTAGATGTAGTCTTCATGTGATTTTTTTATACTAACCTTCCTAAAACTACTCTCACTAAAGGAGAGTATTTTTCTTACTATTCAAAAGAATGCTATCACCTTTACTGTTGCTTATCCTTGACCTGTTTACGCATCATACCTGAATTCCCACATCACAGAATGGTAAACCATGCTCAGCTTGTACACGTATTTCTTACTTGCTCTGTTTATCCACGGAGCATAAAGGAAAAGGATCTCTTTTGGGGGGAAGATTTACTCTAAACCACAAATTCATTGTCATTAAAAGAAGATGCTGTTCTTGCTGTCATGACAGCAGGCAGTTTCCACGAAGCTCTCTTTTCTGTTGGAGTTGCATTCCAGATACAAACAGCACTTATAATCTCAACTTTCCTGTAATAATACAGCCCAGTCCATCCTGTATATTGCTAACCTGTATATTGCTAACCTGTATATTGCCTTCACGATGGATCAACTTTCCCTTGAAATGCCTTTTGCGTTTATAGTCCGAATAACTCTGTGCTCTATAGCTGAGTCAGGGAATTAGCATCTGGGAACAGAGAGATGGTAAAGTCAGCCTCCTTGGAGGGTACCACGTGGTCTCCAATGAAGCAGGTGTGCTGCCCTTATGCATGCCAGGCATTTTGACATCAGCGACTTTCACTGAATTAAGGAAAAATTATGTAGTCTGCCCAAGTATAGCTTTCTACTTTGTAAGTCAGAGAGAAGTGTGTGAGACCTTTAAAAATCTAAAAAAGCATGCTAAGAAAGCATCCCCTCCATGACTGCTCTTCTGTGCTGTCGTCCTCCCTTTTCTTGTTTTGGTCCTTCTTATTAGTCACCTGTGTTTTATGTTAGTCAGCCTACAGGAAATTAGAGCCTACCAAAAATCTTTTTGGGAAAAATAGAGGGCAAAAGCAAACAAATAAAAATACAAACTAGAATAATCCACCAATTCCGCTTTTAGAAATATATCCAAAAGAGCCTAAAGCAGGGACTTGAACAGTTATTTTGCACGTGCATGTTCACAGCAGCATCATTCACGATTGTGAATAGCGAATATTCCACCAAGGGGGTAGGGGAAGCAACCTCAGCGTCCGTCAACAGATGAATGAACAAACAATATGCGGTCTATCCACACAACGGAATTTTATTCAGCCTTAAAAAGGAAGGAAATTCTGAGACCTGCTACATGGATGAATCTTGAGGTCACTATGCTAAATGAAATAAGCCAGTCACAAAAGGACAAATACTGTATAATTCCACTTATAGGAGGTCCCTAGAGGAATCAGATTCCTGGAGACAGAAAATAGGAGGATGGTTGTCAGGCTGGGGGAGGGGAGAGTGGGGAGTCAGTGTTCAATGTGGACAGTTTTGGTTTTGCAAGATGAAGAAGTTCCCGAGATCTCTTGCACAACAATGTGATTATCGTCACTACTGAAATGTATACTTAAAAAATGGTCAAGATGGTGAATTTTACATTATGTATTTTTTTAACCACAATTATAAAAAAAAAAAGACAGATTAGAAATAGAAGATGTACAGAGGGCTGGGGCTCATTAAGTATTTGTTAGACGAATGAAGACTAATTTCTTTCAAAACTGAGTTCCTCTCCATTGGATTAGAGCCAATCAGAGATGAATTTGGGGTGAAAATGTTTTCAATCTGAGATTAAATTCCCCCATTTGTTTCTGTTTTATTAGCTTATATTTTTTCTATAAATATTTTACTTTTTCTTATCTTGGGCTTCACCAAGGACCTACATATTGTCAGTGAAAATATTTTTACTTATAGTAAAATTTAAATATTTATCTCAGCATTACATCAAATAACATACCTTTCAAAAATTAAGTCATTTAAGGTCTTTTGCTGAATTCTGATCTTTCATAAGAATTATTTTCATGGCAGTTTCTTGGCCTGACAGCAGTATTTTGATATGTGTAACATAATTTCAATGTTACATTTTAATGAAATTGAAGTGTGTTGGTAAAAAAGACCTTTTCTCCAACAAGGATCTACTGTATAGCACAGGGAACTATACTCAATATTTTGTAATAACCTAGAAGGGAAAAGAATCTGAAAAAGAATAGATATATATAACTGAATCACTTTGCTGTACACCTGAAACTAACACAACATTGTAAATCAAGTGTACTTCAGTACAAAAAAAGAAAAAAGAGCTGAAAAAAAAGACCTTTTCTGTTGATCATCATCCTTTTCTTAGGGTACCCATTTTTTTATGAACTATGTTGGTTTCCATTTCAGAATTTGAACATCTGCTTTTAGTACTTTTAAATCAGGAGGTTTATTTATGACAATAACATGTCAACGTGAGACCCTCTCTCTGTTTTTTCTTTCGGCATGTAAAAGCATGTGAGTCAGGATCTAGAAGACTCTTCCTGTTCTTCCACACAAGGAAAATTTAACCGAGAGCAGTTTTACAAGTTTATCATCTTCCCTGGCAAGTGGATTAAGGTCTGGTATGATCGCCTTACCTTGTTGGCGTTACTTGATCGGTAAGCTGCCGGGCGCGCACGTGTACGGGTGAAAGACACAAGGGGGCGTGTGGCGGCTTGTGCTTACGTGCTGATAGCAAGGAATTTGGCTACAGGCTGAGGTTCTCTGGGGGCATTTTCAAGGTGTCCAGCCTTTGTGCTGCACACCCAGAGTCAAAGCACTGAGATCTTGACAACTGAAGAAATTGTCACTGAGCGATTACAGTGGGAGCTAGGAGAACTGGGTAATATGGTTTAGACTTAAGGTTAGCTTTGGGGTCCATATTATGCCTTTGTCTGCTCGTCACCTGCCAATTTTTGTAGGAGGGCCTGCAGCTCCTGTAGGCAGGGCAGGGCCTGGGTGCCTGGGTGCGGTGTGGGGAGGAGAGGAGGGACACCGGGTGGCTGGGGTGGTGATGTCTGGCCCTTTCCTTTCATGACGTGGGTTCTTCTTCTCTCTAGCCTGTAATGTCACTGCTGATCTTTCCTTTAAATGCTGTTACTCTTCCTCACCACTGCTTCTTAAGATGCAATGCTGTGGGAGCTGAGGGTACTGGGTGGGGAGGTGGAAGCAGAGGCTGGGGGCTCAGGTTGGCTAAGGTGTGATGGAGTTGGGGCCAGGTAGGGGACTTATCCCCACCTCAAGATATACAGAGGACCGCATTGTGGTCTTCAGGGGCTGTGGGTTTGGAAATGTGTGATGCCGTTACTAACGGTGTCATCAGCAAATGCTGAATTTCACCGTTAAATGCCAGCCAGTGCATTCTCTACATCTGCGTCTTTATTCCCGTCCTGCCCCTAGGTTCTTCAAAACCATCTTTGTTTTTTTTTTAGATTCCATATATATGTGTTAGCATATGGTATTTGTTTTTTCTCTTTCTGACTTACTTCACTCTGTATGACGGACTGTAGGTCCATCCACCCCACTACAAATAACTTGATTTTGTTCCTTTTTATGGCTGAGTAATATTCCATTGTATATATGTGCCACATCTTCTTTATCCATTCATCTGTTGATGGACACTTAGGTTGCTTCCATGTCCTGGCTATACTCCAGGACACTTAGGTTGCTTCCATGTCCTGGCTATACTTTATTTTTTTAATAAAGATGTTAAAAAAAAAAATGCCAGCCAGCGGGGCAGTGGGAGGGCTGCTTGCCAGGTTTGCTGTAGTTGGTCCCCCAGGGAATACTTGTTATAGTAAATGTCTTAAATGGTATGATCACATACTGAAAAACTATAGTCATGCACAATTACAACAGCAAATTTCAGGACCTACAAGTCAGGGAATGGAGTTATAATGGTTTTTCTAACAACACTGTGTTACGCAAGGGGCACACACTTAAGACGAAGACTTCATACTTAACTAAAATAACTCAGGATAATACAGTCTGTTAGATGAGACAGGTTTTTGGAAATACTCATATAAAAAGAAATTACTGGGCTTCCCTGGTGGTGCAGTGGTTAAGAATCCGCCTGCCAATGCAGGGAATACGGGTTCAAGCCCTGGTCAGGGAAGATCCCACATGCTGCGGAGCAACTAAGCCCGGGCACCACAACTACTGAGCCTGCACTCTAGAACCCGTGAGCCACAGCTACTGAGCCTGTGAGCCAGAACTACTGAAGCCCGCGAACCTACTGCCCCCTAGAACCCGTGAGCCACAGCTACTGAGCCTGTGAGCCAGAACTACTGAAGCCCGCGCACCTAGAGCCCGAGCTCTGCAACAAGAGAAGCCACCGCAATGAGAAGCCCACGCACCGCAGCGAACAGTAGCCCCCGCTCGCCACAACTTGAGAAAGCCTGCGTGCAGCAACGAAGACCCAACACAGCCAAAAATAAATACGTGCATAAATAAATTAATTAAAAAAAACAGGGATTCACACGATTCCCTGGTGGTGCAGTGGTTAAGAATCCGCCTGCCAATGCAGGGAATACGGGTTCAAGCCCTGGTCAGGGAAGATCCCACATGCTGCGGAGCAACTAAGCCCGGGCACCACAACTACTGAGCCTGCACTCTAGAACCCGTGAGCCACAGCTACTGAGCCTGTGAGCCAGAACTACTGAAGCCCGCGCACCTAGAGCCCGAGCTCTGCAACAAGAGAAGCCACCGCAATGAGAAGCCCACGCACCGCAGCGAACAGTAGCCCCCGCTCGCCACAACTTGAGAAAGCCTGCGTGCAGCAACGAAGACCCAACACAGCCAAAAATAAATACGTGCATAAATAAATTAATTAAAAAAAACAGGGATTCACACGATAGATTTTACATTTTTGACAATGAAAGCTATGTTGTTATTTGAAAAGGTATACATAAATTACATTGGATATTCATCGGGGGTATTTAAAGTCACAGGTGGATGAGAGAAGTTGAATTTGCCAAACGAAAGCTTAGAAAGAAAACGTATGAATAATAAAAAGCAAACTGCGAGGGTTGGCAGGAAGTGGAAGAAACTGGTGAATAACAGGCACTGAAATCGGACTAATCACTGCTCTGGACTCCCACAGGTTAAGGCTTTCTGCTCGACGTTTCTCAGCTTTCCGCTGGGATTCAGGCTGATCTTCCTTGAAAGGGTTTCCTTATCCTCTGATCGTAGTAGCGTCACGGGTTTCTGTGATTGCAGCCTCTTCTGTTTGCCTTCAGTTTGCCATCCATTCTGTTCAGATATTTTCAGACTTGTCTTTGTTTTCCTTTCTCATTTTCTCTTCTTTTCTGTTCTGCCATTACCCCATCTTGCAAAACACCTAGGTTTCCTTTTCATTTAATTAGCTTATCAGGTTGGCATCTAAAACAAAAAGCTGCCCATCTGAGCATCATTTCATTCATTTATTCATTCATTCAACACATTTTAAAAATAAAGCAAAAATTGCAGCACCTACTCCACGCTAGGCTCTATACGGAACCCTGTGTATAGGGCAGTGAAGGAAACAGACACGGTCTCTGCACTAGGGGAGCCCGACTGCACTGGGAGAGATGGGATTTGAGACAGCAAATGGTACTGGGTGCCATGGAGACACGGAACCTGGGGGAGGAGGGGCACGGATGTCAGGACAGGTGGCTGCAGAAGGCTTATCTGAGGACACACAGATACGAAATGTGGCAGGGAGCTCGCCACGTGACAGGTAGAGGGAAACTCACTATCATCACCGTCATCACAAGGACGTGCTCTCGTATTTCCCATCCTTACAAATCCTCTCGACCACTTTCCCCCCAGCTGCTGTCCAGGCTCCCTTGCAGCAGAGCTCCTGAAGTGTTACCTATGCTTTTTCCAGTTTCTCTTCTCCCATTTTCTCATAAACCCATTGCATTCAGCCTCCTCTGATCCCAGGACTCCATGGAGCCTGCCCTGGTCCAGGTCACTGTTGACCCTGTCGTTCAGGTCACTAGACCCCCTGTCTTGGTTTACTTTCTTCTCTGGGCTCCCAGGGCTCAGCCCTCTCTTGGTTTTCCTTCTGCCTTGTTGGGTCACTCCTTCCTGGTCACCTTTGCAGGTAACCACTTCCCGTTGGTGTCCTTAGGAGCTGCACAGCTCGTGCTCTTTCTACCCTCTTTTCTTTAGTGATTGCATTTAGTCTCATGGCTTTTAAATCCCACCGATCCGCCAGTGACTCTCAGATTTCTGTCTCCAGCTTGGACCTATTGCCCCAATTCTCGACTTGTGTCTCTAACTACGGGATTGACATCTCACGATCAGAGATCATGTTTTCAGAGTCGAAACAGCTCTTCATCTCTGCCTTATCCCAAGTCTGCTCCATCTTCAGTCTCCCCCACCTCAGTTGATGACAGACCTATCCTTCCAGGTTCTCAGGTCAAAAATCTTGGTGTCATCCTTTCACACCCACATTCAACTTCTCATAGGAAATTATGTTTACTGCTCCTTCAAATGTGTCTGCTGCACCTTCCACCTTCAGTGTAACCACCCTTGTCTGAGCTGCTTTCATCTCCCATTTGCATTACTGCAAGAGCATCTCCTGCTCAAACCCATTCTCCCTGTACGCTATTCTTTTTTAAAAAAATTTTATTGAAGTATGGTTGATTTACAGTGTTGTGTTAATTTCTGCTATACTGCAAGTGACTCAGTTATACATATATCTATTTTTTCAGAATCTTTTCCATTATGGTTTATCACAGGGTATTGAATATAGTTCCCTGTGCTATACAGTAGGTCCTTGTTGTTTATCTATTTTGTATATAGTAGTATGTATCTGTTAATCTCATACTCAGTTTATTCTCCCTTTCCTCTTTGGTAGCCATAAGTTTGTTTTTTATGTCTGTGAGTTTATTTGTATCATTTTTTTTAGATTCCATATATAAGTGATATCATGTGATATTTATCTTTCTCTGTCTGACTTACTTCACCTATGATCATCTCTAGGTCCATCCATGTTGCTGCACATGGCATTATTTTATTCTTTTTATGGCTGAGTAGTATTCCATTGCATATATGTACCACATCTTATTTACCCATTCATCTGTCGATGTTCATTTAGGTTACTTCCATGTCTTGGCTATTGTAACTAGTGCTGCAATGAACATTTCGGTGCATGTATATTTCTGAATTAGAGTTTTGTCTGGGTAAATGCCCAGGAGTGGGTTTGCTCGATCGTATAGTAACTCTATTTTTAGTTTTTTGAGAAACCTCCATACGGAACTGTTCTCCAAAATGGCTGCACCAATTCACAACATCTCCCTGTACACTCTTCTTAGCACAAGAGAGTGAGGCTGGCCTTTCTATTCTTCACCACACCAAGCCCTCTTCCAGCCTGAAGACCTTTGCACTGGCTGTTCCCTCCACCTGGAGCGCTCTCCCCTTAGATACCTGCACGACCAACCCCTTGGTCTTTTAAGTGTCTTTTCTCAGTGAGTCTTAGCCTGACCTTCCTGTTTAAAATTCCATCAGCTCCCTGCCTGTAGAGTCGTAACTCCTCTCACCTTGTTCTGTTCGTTTTTCTATTGCACGAATCATCTTCAGATACTATATCATGTACTCATTTTGTGTGTATTACTTATTTTATGTCACTGCCCACTGGAAAGGAAGCTTCATGATTTTCATTCACTGATGTATTCCCGGCACCCAGAGCAGTGCCGAGCCCTTTTATTACGTGAACAAATGAATCGACTTCCCTTAGTGAAGCAGCTCCCTTTCCCGATTTCTGCTATTATGATCCTTTTCCCCCAGATTGAAATCTTGGAATCATCTTTATTCTTTCAACCAATCTTTCACTGTAGATAATCCATTCAATCACAGGGTCCTTTCTGCCTCATTCTGTATTATGTCTGAAAGTCACATGTCCTTTCCAATTCTCCAGCTGTGTCACTTTCCCAGGCCTTCCTTATTTCTCTCTGGGAGTATTATTTATCCTTTCCTCTTCAGTGCATCTTGTTAACCTCTGCAAGATAAATCTTTCTAAAGTACAGCTTTAATCATGACACTCCTTGTCCAGTGAGCAAACTTCTTAACCCAATATTTAATATTGATATACAAGGAAATGTGGGAGGGGAGTCATGGTGGGGAGGCTGAGGGCAGAGGAATGGAGTCCTGGTGGAGGAGAATCTGGGAAAAAGATACTTTTCAGGAACTTTTTTTTTTTTTTT
>NC_041233.1:4261145-4280258 GCF_002837175.3 Physeter macrocephalus | reverse complement strand
GCGGCCTCTCCCGTTGCGGAGCACAGGCTCCGGACATGCAGGCTCAGCGGCCCCCAGCCGCTCCGCGGCATGTGGGATCCTCCCAGACCGGGGCGCGAACCCGGTTCCCCTGCATCGGCAGGCGGACGCGCAACCACTGCGCCACCAGGGAAGCCCTCAGGAACTTTATTCTTTCCCTTTAAATAGGAAAGAAGTTTGGTTTTTTTTCTTTTAAATATTTATTTATTTATTTGGCCACGCCAGGATCTTTGTTGCGGCATGCGGGGTCTAGCTCTCTGACCAGGGATTGAACCCGGACCCCCTGCATGGCGTTGCAGAGTCTTAACCACTGGGCCACCAGCGAAGTCCCAGAGGTTTGGTTTTTCTAATTGAAATTTTTGTTTTGTTTTATTTCCTGAGTCTTTATATTGTTTTAGGTAGATACATCAAAATGTTATGAGCATGCTAAAGAATACATAATGTATTTTATGGACCTGAGCTCACAAATATATTTAGCTCTATAAAAAGTGCATAGTAGAAAATTAAAAAAACACATAAATTTCCCTTTTCACCAAATATGTATTGCCCCCCCCAGATATTTTTTTAAATATTCAACATGAGCATCTTAGTATCTGAGTTCTTCATATTTCAGTAGTTCTCAATTCTATACAACTTGATTGTCTGATTAAAAAATGGGCAAAAGATATGAACAGATACCTCACCCAAGAAGATATACAGATGGCAAATAAAACGTGGAAAGATGCTCCACATCATATATCATTAGGGAATTATGAACGAAAACAATAATGAGATGCCACTATACGCCTATTAGAATGGCCAAATCCAAAACACTGACAACATCAAAGGGTGTGGAGCAGTAGGGACTCTCATTTCATTGCTGGTGGGATTGCAAAATGGTTCAGCTGCTTTGGAAGACAGCTCGGCACTTTCTTCCAGACTGAACATACTAGGACCAAGCAATCACGCTCCTTATGGCCACACAAAAACCTGCACACAAATGTTTATAGATACTTTATTCATAATTTTTTTCATAAGTTTGATATATATATATTTATTTATTTATTTATGGCTGCATTGGGTCTTCGTTGCTGCGTGCAGGCGTTCTCTAGTTGCAGCAAGCTGGGGCTACTCTTCGTTGCGGTGCGCAGGCTTCTCATTGCGGTGGCTTCTCTTGTTGCGGAGCACCAGCTCTAGGCACGTGGACTTCAGTAGTTGCGGCACACGAGCTCAGTAGTTGTGGCTCTCAGGCTCTAGAGCGCAGGCTCCGTAGTTACGGCGCACGGGCTTAGTTGCTCTGAGGCATGTGGGATCTTCCCGGACCAGAGCTCGAACCCGTGTCCCCTGCATTGGAAGGCGGATTCTTAACCACTGCACCACCAGGGAAGTCTGCTTTATTCATAATTGCCAAAACTTGGAAGCAACTGAGATGTCTTTTGACAAGTGAATGAATAAAGAAACTGTGGTATGTCCATACAGTGCAATATTATTCAGCAGTAGAAAGAAAGGTGCTATCAAACCATGAAAAGACATGGAAGGACATTCAATGTGTATTACTAAGTGAAAGAAGCTAGTCTGAAAAGGCTACATTCTGTATGATTCCACCAGGGAATCTGGAAAGGGCAGAACTATGGAGACAGTAAAAAGATGAGTGGTTACCAGGGGTTAGAGAGGAGGGATGGATGAATAGGCAGAGCACAGAGGATTTTTAGGGCAGTGAAAATACTCTGTAAGATACTGTAATGGCAGATACATATCATTATACCATTGTCTATCCCCACAGAATGTCCACCACCAAGAATGAACCATAATGTAGACTATGGGCTTTAGTTGACAATGATTTGTCCGTGTCGGTTCCTCAATTATAACACATATAGCACCCTAGTCGGGGATGTTGATGGTGGGAGAGGGTGGGTGTGTTTGGGGGGAGGGGCTATGTGGGAACTCCTCGTACTTTCCCCTCAGTTTTGTTGGAAATCTAAAAATGCTCTAAAAAATAATGTCTATTAATTAAAAATAGAATGTTCAGGAGTGCCTGAACATGCCAGGGATGAAGTAACCAATTGTCCCTGTCTAAAAATGATCATAATTGAATGGAAAAGACCAATATGGGGCCTTGCCTGGCAGTCCAGTGGTTAGGACTCCATGCTTCCACTGCAGGGGACGTGGGTTCAATCCCTGGTTGGGGACCCAAGATTCCCACATGTGGCATGGCCAGAAAAAACAACAACCCCAAAACAATATGTACATGTGCAAACATTGGTGAGGTAAGAAATGTACTCAGAATTCTTGTGAATGACTCATCTAAGCTCTCGACCTTGTGGTCCATGCCATCCTCCCTTAACTTCATTTCAGCTGCTCCTTCCCGTAACTCTGCCCTGCATCTCGTCCTCCCATAGAAGTCTTCCACCTCTGACGTCATCATCCCAGCCTCCGTTCAACCTTCACATCCCCTCCGCCTCCCTCCAGTGTTCCCACATCCTCTTTTGCACTTTGATGCATCCACTTCCTCCCACTAGCAGCCCTTATTGCCTCCCCATGATCCAGCTTCAGCCCCTTTGGATCAGCATCTTAAAACTCCCTTTCTTGTCCCTTTGCACATCCACTGATAACACCCCACAGCTGATGAGCTCACCTCTGTACCCTGCACCTCTCAAGTGGAGTCCCCCAAAAGAAAACCACCCCGTGAGGGTGTGGTCATGACATACTTTCAGTCGGACCCTCTTCACATCAGCCCTCCGGCTGGAGCTCTCCTGGCTTCTGAAACTGAGCAGCAGATTCCGGCCATGGAGACTGTATCTGGAAGGGATTGCCATGCACCCCTTCCCCCATTTAGCAGAGTCAGTGAAGCTCCTTCACATTTCACTGTTGTGGATGGAGGAATTAACGGTCTTCTCCCAGTAAACCCAGTTGAGTGGCCAAGGACACCCAATTGGATTATATTTCATTTATTTCAATAACAGAAAGTGGGAGTTAAATATGGATTTTTAAAAATATAAAACACAGGACGAAGGAAACCTTAAAATCTTGTTACCAAATATAAAGGCGTGCTTGGGATAAGTACTGTCTTGTGGCCAGTCTTTTTAGAAGCATACAGGTATTCTCTGTTTAAAAACAGACAGCCTTACCTTTTATTCCCTCCATTTTTAATTTGTTTATTTTGCCCAGAACTGAAGATGTCAAGGAAAACGTGCTGGCGGTTTTACTCATCGTCCTGGTTTCCCTGCTTGGATTTCTGACACTGAACCGAGGCTTTTGCAAAGACATGTGGGTGCTTCTCTTCTGCCTCGTCATGGCCAGCTGCCAGTACTCCCTGTTAAAGGCAAGAGCACATCTAATTCTTACCATCACTAATGTAGCCTTGAAATCATGAGATGATGACACAGACACTTCTCATTTGTGTTCTAGAGCGTTCAGCCTGACCCCGCCTCACCAATCCACGTAAGTGTCCAATCACAGGCGAGTAGCTTGTCCACTCTGCTTGCGTTGAAGAGAGGGGAATGGGCAAAATAGATCGAAAAGGCGACGTGCATATCAATATCCATATATATTGAATCTATAAATAGAAATATGAATGCATGGTGGCCAAGTTCAGGCTAGATGGGAGCACGTGGTGGGGATGGTGGCAGGGGAGGAACAGGACGGGTACCAAGAGTGTGTTGGAGGCCTTTTCTACCCCACTGGACTCACGTCAGGAAAGACGGTGAGCCCAGACTCTGCAGTCAGGCTGCCTGCGTTCGTTTTCTGGTTCCTGTGTCTGGTTGTTAGACCCTGAACAAAATGTGTACTCTCCATGCCTCAGCTTCCCCGTGTGTAAATAAGGATAATAAAAATGCCTATGGGGATTCAATAATCCAAGTAACGGGCTTAAAACAGTGCCTGGCCTAGAGAAATTGCTTAATAGATGGTAGCTCTTATTGGAAACCTCAGCACGTAAGCGTGAATCATTATTCTTTTTACCGGAAGCTGATCTCTTTCTCTTCCACATTTTCAAGTGTATTGTTACCTTTTACCTCATCATTTGGGGCTCATTTATATCTGACACTCTGGGCTCCCCAGCACTGATCTCTTGGTGCCTGGGCGTTCTTCCATGAGCTCGGAAGCACATGCAGCATCCACTGACCCGGCTGCACCTTCCCCTGTGGTGCTGCGGCTCCAGGTCTGGCGCTCTCCCTACTGGGACCCTGGCCACATGCCTTTGCACCGAGACCACTGCCTGGTGGATGTCCCAGCTCCTTGAGAACCCTTCTTTCCTCTGTTATGGTGAGCTCCTGTAGGTCCCCGAAAACCACTTCCAATGAAAGACAACTTGACCTTCCCACTACTGTGCCTTTAAAAAATTCATATCCAGGATTTAGGACTGCTTTTAAATCTGTGATAGCTCATGCTTAGCTCATAGTAATTAAGAAAAGCTTGTAATTGGACACTCACCTGGCATACGTTACTATCTTGTTAAATTCCTCTGTTCCCCATAATTGGTTTACATATAATACACCTTCTTTCATCCCAGAGTCTGAATGTCAAGATAAGGAGAAGCAGCATAATTAGGCTATCACGTGATTATTGTCAGGAATCTGGGTTAGGTGGTGAGAGCAGAGATGTGCAGCCCTGGGATGTGTTGTCCCAACCCACCCTAGATGCGACACTGGCGTCCTCCTGCTGTGATAAATAAGCCCCGCTTCCTAGTGACAGCGCTTGGGTCACTGTCTTCCTGGGTGACCTGGGGGAGGGGGAGGGGTGTTGTATGCTCTTAAACATTCATTTCCTGCATGTACTTTCAGGAATAATGCTAGGCGAGGAGGATGGCAAGTACAGCTGCATAATCCCTGTAGCTCTGTAATGACTGTTCGCAGGACCCCCAGGTCCTGCTCTAAGTTGGAGCCGTATTGTCTATATTGATCCAGTTCCTGGAGGACTAAATGCAGCTGCTCTACCTTTATCTGAGCAAGCATGTCGTAGTGAGATAGGAAGAAATGACTTCTCTTACTGTCAACAGAAGCCACAGTCAGACATCAAACTATGTTTATTGCAGTACTTAATTTGCTTACACAGATTTCTGAGTAGAATGAGTCCCAGATTTGAGCTGGCATTTCTCTAACTGTTCTGATGAGGCAAGAAAGTATGGTAGCTATAAAATAGTTCCTCTTGCAATGTGGCTGAGCCTTGTAGGCGTTTAGAGGCTGATTTAATGTTTAGAGATGAGAAAACCTCAGAAAGGAGATGGTCAAGAGAATGAACCTAGTCTGGTAGAGAGATGGTGCTCAAGCCTGCCACCAACCCTGGCTGAGGTTCATTCATCAGGGGCTGTCAGATGAACCAAAGTGCTTTTCAAAACTGCATTACTTTGTTCGTTCCCAGGGATGGCTGTTAATGCAGTCAGTTCTTGCTCTTGGAGTGAGTGACTGACTTTCTTCTTTGTTTCCTTCCAGGAGCACAGAGGTGGCAAATTTTGAGCAAGCTGTTAAAACCTGAAGATAGCACAATGAAAAAAAAAAATTTTGTTTTTGGCATAACATTCTGTGTGTTTCAGATAGAGTTGCAGATTAATACTGGCCTGCTAATAGTTATGGTACTATCGACCCTGGGCCTGAAAGAAACGTGTCTGATTGTAAAAGAAAAGAGGTCTAGGAGAGCTTAAAACAATGAGAATGGGGGGTAGCTCCTGGAAGGGATCTGAGGATCAGAGACTGGCAACTTAGTCACGGGCAATGAGGCTATTCCTTGGCTTACACAGATTTATACACTGGTCTAACCAACAGGATCCACTAATGATAACCCAGAAAGCAAAATCCAGTAGGATCACTGGCACAGAGCCAGTGTCCGGGCCTTTCCCCGCACCTGCAGGGATTCTGAGTGAGGGCAGCTGGGGCAGCACTTGGGAACCTGCATTTTAACACTCCCCCACCCCGTGCTGATGGCGGAGGTGAGCCTCGCCATGTACAAACTACGGCATCTTGGTCAAGTGACTTCTCTGAATCTCAGGTTTTTCCTCTGTAAAAGAGGAAATAATAAAATAGGATTGTAAGGGGATTAAACAAGATAGTGTACATCCAGGCTCAGCCTCGAATCTGGCACCGCTGGAGCGCTTGACAAATGCTGGCAGGTTTTGTGTGAGTAAAGTGGGGATAATAATAACAACCTGAGCTGGATTTGGTCATGAGTGAGTTGGATAATTTATATAATGTGCCCAGTGCAGAACCTGGTATTAACCTCTTCCATCAGTATGTTACAGTTGTCACAACTACACAACCAATATGGATACATTATTATTAACTGAAGTCCATATTTCACTCAGATTTCCTTCGTTTTTATGTAATATCCCTTTTTTTTTTTTTTTTGAGGATTCCATCTAGGACATTGCCTGACATTTAGTCATTCTCTCTCCTAAGGCTCCTCCTGGCTGTGACAGTTTCTCAGGGTTTCCTTGGTGTTTGATAACCTGGACAGCTTTGAGGGACATTGGTCAGGGATTTTGTAGACTGTCCCTCAGTTGGAATTTAGCTGGTGCTCTTCTGATGGTTTAACTGGGTTATGGATTTGGGGGAGGAAAACCACAGGAGTAAAGTGCCATTTTCCTGACATCATTTCGAGGTTATGTACAATCAACATGACTTAACCACTTTTGATGTTGACCTTGGACACCTGGTTAAGGTGCTGTTTATCAGAGAAATGTTTTTTTTTAATTTCACTAAAAATTTTTAGAAATTGAAGTATAGTTGATTTACAGCGTTGTGTTAGTTTCTGGTGTGCAGCAAAGTGATTTGGTTATACATATACATATCTATTCTTTTTCGGATTCTTTTCCATTATACGTTATTACAAGATATTAAGTATAGTTCCCTGTGCTACACAGTAGGTCCTTGTTGGTTATCTGTTTTATATAGAGTGGTGTGTATCTGTTAATCCCAAACTCCTAATTTATCCCTTCCCCACCTTTCCTCTTTGGTAACCATAAATTTGTTTTTCTGTCTGTAAGTCTGTTTCTGTTTTGTAAATAAGTTCATGTGTATCATTTTTTTAGATTCCACATATAAGTGATATCATAGGATGTTTGTCTAACTTACTTCACTTCGTATGATAATCTCTAAGTCCATCCATGTTGCTGCAAATGGCATTATTTCATTCTTTTCTATGGTTGAGTAATATTCCACTGTATATATATGCCACCAAGTGTGGGTCACAGAATACTTGCTGGCTAGGGTTCAGCTTACTGGGGTTCAGCTTCCTTAGGGCAGTGGGCGCCCATCCCCAGATCTCCTTCTTTTGCTCCACACACAAGGGGAACTGAAGTGTATAGTTAAAAATTCTCAGTATACATCCAGAAAAAATGAAAACTTTAATTAGAAAAGATACACACACCCCAGTGTTCATAGCAGTATTATCATAATAGCCAAGACATGGGAGCAGCCCAAGTACCCATCAATAGATGATTGGATAAAGAAGAGGTGGTGTATATAAACAATGGAATATTACTCAGCAAAAAAAAGAATGAAGTATTGCCATTTGCAGCAACTTGGATGGGCCTAGAGAACATTATGCTTAGTGAAATAAGTCCGACAGAGAAAGACAGATACTATATGATATCACTTATGTGTGGAATCTGAAAAATAATACAAATGAATCTATATAAAAATCAGAAACAGACTCACAGAAAGCAAACTTACGGTTACCAAAAGGGAGAGGGGGGGAAGGATAAATTAGGAGTATGGGATTAACAGATACAAACTACTACTGTACATAAAATAGATAAGCCACAAAGATTTACTGTATAGGCCAGGGAACTATACTGAATATCTTGCAATAACCTATAATGGAATAAAATCTGCATAAAAAAACCCAAAACAAATCACTATGCTGTATATCTGAAACTAACACAATATTGTAAATCAGCTATACTTCAATTAAAAAAATGTGACTCTAAATATAAACAGGTGAATTGCTAAAGCAAACAGCAAATTCTTATTATAGTGAAGAGAGTTCCACGTAGGTAGACATAATGTCTCAGAGGGGCTGGACAGAGCAGCAGGCAGTTATTTTTCTACACCCTCTCCTGGTAGGAGCCCTCTTCCACCTTCCAGGAGAAGCTATTATGAATGATTTCCCCCCCACTCTCTCTTTACTTCACATGAGTAACATTCACGTCATGTGTCTAAAGAATGAGGATTGCGAATGCACTCCATCCGAGTGAGGTTGAGTGTTGGGCCTAGAAGGATCTGGTGGCAAATGCAGTCACCATCTGGGTCAGTTTGGGGAGCCAGTGGGTAGTAGCCAGGCAGCCAGCGGCGGCGTCCAAGCCCTGGCTCAGCCACACTGCAAAGCCTGGGACAAATTTCTTCCTCTTTGTGCCTCAGTTTACTCTTGGCAAAATGAGAGTAATAGTAGGGCTTCTTCGAGTGGAATATTTAAAGTAGGTAGAAGAGTGCCTGAGGCACAGGAAAGCAGGATAAATGTTAGCCTTTGCTGTTTTACATCAGCTTGTCAAAAACAGCTGACCTCTGAGTGCGGCCAGACAGGAACTTGTGCAGACTCAGCAGGTGTGAGGCAGCTCTTTTCTGCCCTCTGGGCTGAGAAGCAGAGAATTCGGATCTGCACGAAGCCTGGAGCTGACACGAGTAACGGCAGAGATGGGATGGGGCTGGCATGTCCTGGTTGCTGACAGCCTCGGTTCAGTGCCCCTGGGTTCAGACACCCCATCTTCCTTCTAACAAAACCCTTTTATCGCTCTGTCTCCCTGTCTGTCTGTCTATCTATATCTATCTATCTATCAATCTGTCTATCTATCCATCCATCCATCTACTTATCTATCAGCAGCAAGTTTGAAGCATCTGACCAGCCCACTCTCCTGGTAGGAGGACAATTAGAATGGCCTAGTCCCCTAGCCACAAGCACCACTGCTCTCCGGGTGGTGGGGACCTGTAGGTTTGGATAGATTCTCTCACCTTACCCTTTCCTTGCCCTGTGACCAGAGCACCGCCTGTGAAATTGTATATGTAGGTGGGGTTAATGGGAGACCCAAATGCATGTGTAGACCAGCTTTTGTAAAACAGCCTGCAAGATGCCCCAGAGCAGAAATCAGCAGTGCTTCCCCAGGGCATTTGAAGGTGAGAAAACAGGTGGGAAACACTTGAACAAGTTTTAAAAGATTGTGATCAGACTTCACCTGGAGGAGCGAGTGGAATTTTTCTATTGAAAAAAAAAAAATCAATCCTTGGGAGGTTTTATGATTGAATCTTATGTGAAAGAAGGAACTGGAGAGCAGGGAAATTTTATTAGTGGGTGTTCATAGGAATCAAGACAAATAAAAGTGACTCACATGCCATGTATTAGCGATATGCTTAGAATGGTTTGGGGACCCAAAAGATAGCATGATGGTGAGGGCAGCCTGTTTCTAAGGGAGCCTTAAGGTTTGTCTCAGAAATTACAAATAAAAAGAAAGCATTCCCATGCCCAATAAATAAAGTTTGACTTGGATGATCCAAGATGATATCTTAAATTTGTTCAAAGCCATTGACTTTCAATTCCTGGAAAAAGTATTTTTAACCTTTTAGTAACAGAAAGAATCAGGGCAAGCGGGAAGTAGCTATTTAATTATATTTCTGAAATGGTATCAGTTTGAGGAAAGATCTCATATGCTTGTGTATTTGTATACTAAGTGGCTATCTATACCAAGCAATTTATTTTGCTATTCACTTGATAAGAAATGCATTAAGATTTCACTTATGCTTTAGTTTCAATTTTTTTCTAAATGCAGAGGAAGTATCCCCTTACCCATTAATCTATGACCTAGTTGGATTCAAAAGGAAATTTCAGAAGGGTACAAAATATTCCTTTAAGACTGAGTCTGGACTCAGGGCCAAACATAGCCAGCCCCCATGGACAGCCTGTGTTTTCCTTCCTATTAAAAGATGGTCTCAGAATAAGACTATTTCTATTCTAGAAGCAGTGACAATTTAAATTGCATTTCTAAATATGTTCAAGTCAGTGACTTTAAAAATTCATATCCAAACTTGTATCACTTTCTTTTTTTTTTGACTTATTTCCTAGTCTTTTTATTTTATTTTATTTTTTTAACATCTGTATTAGAGTATAATTGCTTTACAATGGTGTGTTAGTTTCTGCTTTATAACAAAGTGAATCAGCTATACATATACATATATCCCCATATCTCTTCCCTCTTGCGTCTCCCTCCCACCCTCCCTATCCCACCCCTCTAGGTGGTCATTAAGCAACGAGCTGATCTCCCTGTGCTATGCGGCTGCTTCCCACTAGCTATCTGTTTTACACTTGGTATTGTATATATGTCCATGCCTCTCTCTTCGTCCCAGCTTACCCTTCCCACTCCCAGTGTCCTCAAGTCCATTCTCTACATCTGCGTTTTTATTCCTGTCCTGCCCTTAGGTTCTTCAGAACCCTTTTTCTTTTTTTGTACATGACTCTTTTTGAATTATGGTTTTCTCAGGATATGCCCAGTAGTGGGATTGCTGGGCCGTATGGTAGTTCTATTTTTAGTTTTTTAAGGAACCTCCATACTGTTCTCCATAGTGGCTGTATCAATTTACATTCCCACCAACAGTGCAAGAGGGTTCCCTTTTCTCCACACCCTCTCCAGCATTTATTGTTTGTAGATTTTTTGATGATGGCCATTCTGACTGGTGTGAGGTGATCAAACTTGTGTCACTTTCATCTTGACTTTTTATACTCAAAGTAGTTCATGAATTGCAAATAATATTCTCTCCCTAATTCATTTTTGTTGGTTTTTTGAACCTTATGAATTGTGCATTGATTTGTGAGATGTAAATTAATTCTTCATTGACTTTTGCCCTGGAAAGTTGATGTTACAGCTTTTCCTTAATTTTTCTATCCATTCCAGAAGAAGAATAAAACAATGTGTCCGCTCGCCTCTTAAAAATATTTTGAAGGCTAGGATGAAATCGGTTAAGTTTTTGGTCCTCCTTAGAGGACAATGCATAGAAATAGCAAATGTTTAAAAATTGATTATTTCACTGTGCTACACTGAGACATTTTGTGCAGTCTCTGCAGGTATAATTTGGCACCTGTATTGTCTTGCTTTCTAAGACATAAGGAAATTGAAGCCTACAACTTATAATTCTATTTCTTGTTAATAATGGAGCTCAACTTAGAGCATGCAGAGCAAATAGTGGTTTAAATTAGTTTTGCACTTGAAATGAACAACACAAATGGAAGTTTCACTGTGGGGGAAGCATTGAATTAGATCTAGATTTTATCCAAGGCTGGTAATTACATTTTCAGATAAATCTTGCTGAGTCTGAGAGATGTAACATTCTTTTTGATATTCTTATTCTTCTTTGACAGAGTAAGCATCAGGGTATTTTTTTTCCCTTGGTGTTTTGTGTGTGTATGAATTATGGTGGGGGAGGGGTGAATTGTTATATGGTGTAAGTTGTACAATATGGTATAAATGATTGACTATGAGGCTTTTGTTATTTAATCAGAATTAAAGGTACCATTCAGAAATTGTGTTTGTTTTCTAGGGACACAACCAAATCATAACATATAGCAGACCAATCTATTTTTGTGTGCTGTGTGGCCTTATTTTGCTTCTTGATACCGGGGCCAAAGCCAGGTACCCTCCCACTTACATTGTGTATGGCCTGAAGCTCTTCTCTCCAGGGTCTCTCCAGTCGGCTAGGGACCTCTTAATAGGTGAGTTCATTTGGGGGTGTGGGGAAGAATATAGAGGTGGGAGGGTATTTCTCCCCGTTATTTTTTGAATCCCTCATTGGATAAACTTTCTTACGTTATTATTGGATCAAGAGATGTGCATTTTTCTCTTGGCTTGCACACTTTCAGAAGACGGCCTGGGAGCCAGAGCCCCAAGCATCCAACAGGGGACTTATTCTAAAGGATGTTGATATCATGAGCAGGGAGCTGCAGCATCATAATATCTGAAGACTGGTGGCTGAGGTGCCCGATGTGTGGCATCAGCGGGGCTCCCCAGGGTGGAGGCGATTTTGCCATTCGGGTGGCAGCCGCAGCCCCATCTACGCGCACAGGTGCTCTGGTAACGTGAGTGGACATGGTTCTCAGTCCAGATGGGGTCCTGGATATGCCGTCACCCAGCCTTCCACTGGTGCACTTTACCTGCCTTAAGGTCTAGGCAGCGTTTGATGTAAAATGCTCCATTTACACAAGTGACCTTCATAATATAATGGTGTAGAGCCCCAGCTTCAGAGCCAGATGGCTGGCTGTTTGAATCCCAGCTCTGCTTCTCTACTAGTTGTGTGACCTTGAGCAAAATTCAACTGTGCTATGGGGACAAAAATAGTACACACCACGGAGATTGTTGCAAATTTTAGATGAGTTGGTATATTTAAACACATAGAAACGTGCCTTTAACCAGGTATTAGCTATGATCATCTTTATTATGCAAAGAGGCTGCCCCACTGTGGGTCCGCAGCTGCAAAGACTTGACTGACAAAGCTCTGAGAATTCTTGTGATGACCTCCAGAGGTTTCCACACCTGCTAACTTGTGATTTTCTGATCCCTTTGACCAGATGAGTTGATAAAGGACAGTTACCAAAGACACCACCCCCTAGATCTGTTACTTGCCAGCCAGAAATTTTACTCAAGAGGAGATTGTCAAAGCCATCATTAGGACCAGGACAAGAGAGAAACAGGAACTGAGTACATGTGAGGTTGTTTACCATCATGTGTCTGAAGATGCTCTTGTGCCTGTCACGCGGAGGAAGTGGTCCTCCTCTGACTGGTGCTGGGGCATGTGGAATCGCGGCTGGAGTTGTGCCTTATGGGTGATAATCTCTGTTCCCCACTGTCACTGTTGGTTTCTGCTCAGGCCACCAATGTACCACAGTGGAGAGAGGTGCCAGAGGAAGAGGAGGGGCAAGGGGGACAGGAAGATCTGGTGTCTGCTGCCTTATTCTGCTCCCAGGGAGGAAGGGGTTGAATGCAAACCAAGGGTAGGAGATGAGTCCAGTGGCCACTGAGCAGGTGGGAAGGATGGAGAAGCTCTTTGTCATATGTAATCCAAGAAGAGAACATCAGATAACAGAACAATAGAAGGAGGAGAAAGCACAGTGACAAGAGACAAGGAATCTGGGGGATAAAATTGGCACAAGAAGAAAGACAAAGTCAATGGTGGGACTAGTTGCTTTTGTAGGCTGAGGGGTGAATTAAGGAAATAGAGACACTCGGTGATATTCTTATATAATTTATTTTCCTTTTATGATCTTTCACATATGTTCAGAATATCACTTCTCTTGCATTATTAGGAAAAAAAATTTTTTTTTTTCCTCCAGGTGGAAGGTGAAGGGCCTTCTTAGTCAGTGCTCATTTCCTTTGCTGACCTCTGGGCTGAAATTTTTATTATTTTCCATTTGGGTAACTTCAGCAAAAGCCTATGAGCGAGACTGGCTCTGTAATCATCCTTTGGATGAGAAAGCCGAGAGGTCTTCAGTTCTCAGAACCGTATTTCAAGAGAAGCAGTAGCAGAGCTAGAGTGTGCCCTAAGGAACGTGGCCACATGGGCTACACTGGGTCTGCACATGGGGCAAGGGAATGGGGGCGTCCAGCCTAGAGAAGAAATGCTTGAGTCCTAGAGGCACATGTGATGGCTGTAGGTGGTTAAAAGGCTGCCAGGCCGAAGTGGGAGGGATTTTATTCTCTGTTGTTCTCTGTTGGTGTAGCTGTAGTAAGTAGTCCCAGCGGCTGGTGGGTGGATTTCAGCTCACTGGAAGACTGGTGTTGTGGTTTGGTGTAGAGCTGTCCCATAGGGCCGTGGGTTGCCTAGTGATGCGAGAAGTTCCCTGACGTGGGAAGAACTCAGGCAAGATGAGACAGCCATCACTTGTAGAAGGGTTCCATGCACTGGATGGGTTCTTTATCAGATGTGATGGGTCCTCTTTCAGATGTGAGAGATTGATGTTTTATTTTAGTCTTTAGGACCATAATCCCTTACCTACACTAATGCAGCTTCAAGGATGTAACCCTTGGAGATGGTGGAGGTTTTGTAACCAGCGACTGAGATGGATCCACCCTCATCTGCACTCCAAGACTCACATTTCCGTGTCTTGTGTAAAGACTTGTCTGTTGGCCCCAGGAATCCATGTCAGCACAGTGTGCTAACACACAGATATGGCATGTAGGAGACACATAACGTATACAGTCATACCAAGTTCATAGTCTTGGTTTTACTTCCATGTTATTTTAATTCTGCTTACCTCCCCCAAGCAAATATAGTAATGAATATTACTATTCACATAACGGAAGAAAGAAGCAAGTTCCAATGTTTTTATTTACGCATTGTGCTTGGAAAGAAATGGAGCTGTACCAGAAGTTTCTGCATTTATGGTAATTATTAGGGAACATGAGGAGTAGGGAAGATGTGAGAGAAAATTACAGGCACTCTCAGCAATACGCTGAGAAAAAAGTCTTTGTTCACAGGGAAAGTTGCCAACAACCACAGGGACTTTTTGATTTTTCACTTATGGAAAAAAGGACAAAATCATTTCGGCAACTTCAAGTGGAATTTTCTAGCTGTCCTCCTGATGCTTCTTCACTCACGTGCGCCGCACCCTGACATTCACGTGGCCTCCACCTTCTTCTAGTTCCACCTGCATGGCTCTGACTCTAAAGATGAGAGGTTTCCACTGTACTTCATCCTGGGGAAGACCTAGACCCTGGGCTCCCCGTCAAGTGCTGTCCGTCCTGTGCTGTGTCATCTAGCTCCTGCTCTGCAGGCACAGCCAGAGAATCTTCAGTTAGGACTTCCTCGTGTCTCGTACCATTTTATTTTCCCCCAGCATCATTCATCGTGTTCCAGTTCTTTGTACTTTGTTTGGGTTTTATTGCCTAATGTATTTCTTATAGAGAATACTTCTTTACCCACGTTTTGCTGCAGTTTCCAGGATTTGTCTACCATTATTACATTATTTCACACCCCCCATACTTTTCCCTGTAGTTCTTTGTTTTTGGTATAGTTTTCATTGCACACAACACTTGAGAATGTGGCCTAATGCCCATGAAGAATGCAGCATACCATCTAATCTTCGTTGCTGGGTTTTGAGTCCCAAACTTAAGAAAAGAACTAGTCAGTTTGCTTAAAATCATATGACTTAAAATGTTGATGCTCAAAACTATATGTCCTGCTATTAAGTGTCTGTTTATTTCTTATATCTTTCCTTTCATATAAAAACTGAAAAAAGAAATTGTCATATAGTTATGACTAGCAGATCCGTATTTGTGTCTTATTGCTGACTTTGTTGTTTTTTAACCTTTATTGAAGTACAGTTGATTTACAATGTTAATTTCTTCTGTACAGCAAAGTGACTCAGTTAAACATATATATATATCAGTATATTCTTTTTCATATTCTTTTCCAATATGGTTTGTCACAGGATATTGAATATAGTTCCCTGTGCTCTACAGTAGGACCTTGTTGTTTATCCGTCCTCTATGTAATAGTTTGCCTCTGCTAATCCTAAGCTCCCATTCCTTCCCCCGACCCCCCCTTGTTATTTCCGTCTTTGATTGAGAAACATATTACTCACAGATGCTCTGGGTTTTCACCATATAGTTAAAATCTTGCCACAGACAACATTACAACAAAATCACCATGTGTGTCAAAATATGGCTCCAATCCCAAACAAAGGCCCGTTTATCATAGCCATGTTCATTACATAAAATTTTATTTCCACACATTGTTGGAACAGTTTCTTGGTATTGTTGTAGTTGGGTTTGCCCCATTTTACTGTAGTGGGGTTAACCCACGATTAGCCAGAGAATGGGACACATAAATACTCTTATCCCTACAATTTCACTGTGGAAGGTTTGCATTTCCAGTTTTTCAGAAATAGCTGAAACGCGGTCCCCATCCTCCCTACCTGCATTTTTCACTGCAGTTTATACATGGGGTTTGGACATAGTTCCATGTTTAGGCATCTTAGATTTCAAACCAAATTTCCTTAGTTTTATTAGGGTTTACCAGTATCAAACTTCATTGACTTTCCACCCAGTAAACTGAGACAGAAAGGTAGACAGATGTACTGTGGCACCGCTAATGGGAGTTTCTGTGTTTCTCTGAAACCCAACTCAAATAGGATCGAGAAAGAGAGAATGATGGGGAAATTGCTGTAAAATGCAGCTCAACTGTGCGTTATTTCCCTGAACAAATTATCTCTGTGAAACATTGAATTATAACGTATGGATGTTTCATCCAATTGCATTGTTACGGTTTGGGAAGTTGGCAGTTTTCCTCTCCTCAGGCAGGGTCCCTTTCACCTCCCAGGTGACGCGCGCCGCCTGAGAAGCAGGCCCTTCGGTGTCGCATCGTCATGGCTGTGGGATTTCTTAGTTCATCACCACTCTCCCTTGCTGCTCTGTGGGTCTGAGGTTCTGACTGAAACCTGAGTCTCCACCGGGCATTTAGAACAGAACACACAGAGCAGCTCAAGCCCTGGAGGTGACAGAAGCACAAAGCAAGGAGCCTTGCAGGAAGAGACCCTCTAGCAGCTGTGCTTGGGTTTTGCATGATCCTGTAATTTTCCTGGTCCTCTTTTCCCATCTCATTTCCCCTAAGTCCAAGTCTGTCATTGCAAGCTGAAGGCCGATCTACTCTCTACCCACCACCCCCTTGTGTCTGCTCAGTCCCAGGCCCGCCTTTTCCTCAAAAGCTGCACCTGTATTATTTCCCCGGGCCTGTTTGGCTCAGCCTCCAGTGGGTAGGGGAGAGGAGGCCGTGTTGCCTCCAGGACCTGGGCGGGGTGGGCTGGGCTGAAAGCGGGGAGGGAGCTGAGACTGCAGCGGGAACCTCGGCCACCTTTCCCGCACGCTTACCATCAATTTTGTCTGTTCACTTCCAGTATTTCTGTATTGCTTCCCTGCAATCTCCCTCCTTGGGCTCTTCCCACAGATCAACACTTTCTGCATCTATCTTTTGGAGCAAATTGACATGCTGTTTTTTGGAGGTTCTGGTAAGTCTTGTTCATTCTGTTCGTCCTGTAAAAAAGTCTGAAGTTCAGATAAGGGCTAAATAGCCTCAGGCGTGGAATGAGATCTGGACATTTATGTATTCTTTGTCCTGAGCCTTTAAAGGACTTCAGCTCTGGTCGGTCAGGTTGATGGTGGGCCCTTCTAGATTCATTCATCCAAATTGAAAGTGGTCCACCCAGCTTGACACAAGCGGAAAACAAGGAAGTGTAGAATTCCATGAGCTCTGCACTAGGTTTAAGGCTCTTCTAACTATTCTTTGGAAAAGCCATATGTGTGACTGTGTGTGAATGTGAGTGAGTGGAGGTGAGTGTGTGCGCCATGTGTATTTGAGCATGTACATGTCTGAGTTAGTCTGGGAGCATGTGCGTGTGACATTGTGAGTGTGTGTGGTGTGCGGGCCTGTACAGACAGGTGACCTGTGTCCTTTCATTTGGTGTGTACTTTAGATTCCAACCAAGGTGGATGAAGCTTCATCTAATGCTTACTTGGAGACTTTACCCAGATTGCTTACCTTTAAAGTTTACTCTTCTCTAAATGGAGACTAACATGCTGATCTCATAGGGTTGCTGTAAGGATTCCATGAAATCTGTACATAAAGCACAAGAGCGTAGAGAGCAATTAATTACTGCTGCCACCTCCTTGTACACACACAGACACACACACACAGGAGTGCTTTCTTGTTCTTTTTATCTATCTATCTATCTATCTATCATCCATCTCCCTCTGTCCTTATCTCTGTCTCCGTCTCCATCCCCATCTCCATCTCCATCTCCATCTCTCTCCTTTCTTCTGTTGAAATCGCCATCCCTGAGCTTTCCTGGGCCAGCAGCTTCCAACTGTAAGCAACAAGGTCTCCCCACCTCCACAGTGACTGGTTCACACAGCCTTCCAAGAATGTTATCAAAAGTTCTCTGTACCTGTGGCCCTCCTAAGTTGGTAGTTGGCGGTCAGTGTCTTTCTTGTACTAAGAGTCAACCAAGTCTTTTTGACTGCCCCGTAGATAGACTTTTTGCCCCTTTCACAGGCATTTTGCATTTGAAAGCTACAAACTTCATTTCTTCTTCTTTTAAAAAAAAATTTTTATTGGAGTATCGTTGATTTACGTACAAACTTCATGTCTTACAACATTTACTGACCGTGAGACTTGCCAGTCTAGAAGGGAACTCTTGATGTTTGTGTTCCAGCTGTTTCGGGGATGCTGTCGGCCGTTTACAGCGTGGCCCGGAGTGCTTCCGCCGCAGCTGTGCTGCACGTGTTCTGCTTCAGCGCCGTGAGGGTAGGTATGAGGACCAGGGCCTTCTTCTCACATCCACTGAATTAACTATTTTAAGTAAACAAATGTCTCCTCCAATTTCAAGAGAAATGGGATCTGAGCACATTAGGAATAACAGGGCCTGGCGGATGAAGCCTCAGTGGTTGAGAAGATGCATTAAGATACCCGATTTGCCACGGAGCACAAAGCCCACCTGGTCTGACCCCCTGCCCCCTCCAGGTGTCTGCCTGGCTTGGTCAGTTACTGACACTGGGCGGGGCTTCTGCTTAACATGGTAAAGGGATACAGTTGCATCAAGCTTTATGGACAGAGGACAGGAATGGCTGACAGTAAAAAATTTTAGAATCCGGAAAACAGATGGACCATAGATTTATCCAGATGGAGAAAGTTAAAACCCAGGCTGGCAGCAAGGGAAACCTACGATGATGAAAAAACAAGATAAGCATTAACTTTAGGAAAACAGCAAGAGGTATCAGAAAAGCAAATGGTACATGCGTAGCTCAGCTGTGAATAATATTTTGTATCTATGGCGATCTGAATAAGAGTTATAACTGTAATGGCAGAATGGGGGAGGTGAATGTGTGTGCGTGTGTGTGTGCATGCGTGTGCCCCTCTTGGGGAGGTCTTTTTACATTTGGTAGCGTATATATGTCCATGCCACTCTCTCACTTCGTCCCAGCTTACCCTTCCCCCTCCCCATGTCCTCAAGTCCATTCTGTATGTCTGTGTCTTTATTCCTGTCCTGCCTCTTGGGGAGGTCTTTTTTATTTTTTAAGGTTTTTTTTTTTTTTTTTTTTTTTGCCGTACGCGGGCCTCTCACTGCTGTGGCCTCTCCCGTTGCGGGGCACAGGCT
>NC_041233.1:4251882-4261083 GCF_002837175.3 Physeter macrocephalus | reverse complement strand
TTTTTTGCCGTACGCGGGCCTCTCACTGCTGTGGCCTCTCCCGTTGCGGAGCACAGGCTCCGGACGCGCAGGCTCAGTGGCCATGGCTCACGGGCCCAGCCGCTCCGCGGCATTTGGGATCTTCCCGGACCGGGGCACGAAACCGTGTTCCCTGCATAGGCAGGCGGACTCTCAACCACTGCGCCACCAGGGAAGCCCTATGCTTATAACTTTTAAAAATCAACTTTATACAATAAAATGCACTAGTTTTAAATGTACAATTAGATGAGTTTTGATGAATGTGTCACCATCACAGTCATGGTGTAGAACAATTCTACCACCACCAAATTTTTCTTCATTCCCCTCCCCAGGCGCAGGTTCCTGCAGCCACTGATCTGCTCTCTGTCATTGTAGTTCGTTTTTTCTAGAACTTCACATAAATGGAATTATGCAATATGTAGCTTTTGGAGTACTTCTTTCAATTAGTGCAGTGCTTCTGAGATCCAACAACGTGCCAGTAGTTTGTTTCTTTTTTATTGCTGAGTAGCATTTCTGTGGTTATTTCCAGTTATTGAAAATTATGAATAATATATATATATATGCATATAACTTTATAATAAACTGCCGAACTGTTGTCCAAAGTGTCAGTACTGGTTTCCATTCCCCCCTATAATCTTTGAGATTTCCAAGTGTTCCACATTCTTTCTAGCACTTAATGTTGTCAGTTTTTAAAAGTAGTAGCCATTCCAGCGTGTGCTAGTATCTAACTGTGGTTTTAATTCGTATTTCTCTAATAACGATTATTGTCGAGTATGTTTTCATATGCTTGCTTGCCATCTGTGAAAGATCATTGATGAAAAATCTGTTAAAATCTTTTACTCATTTTAAAATTGCATCGTATGCTCTTATTATTAAGATAGGAGTTTTTTACATATTCTGGATATAAGTTCTCGATCAAATATATATTGCTCATATATTTTTTTCCAGTTCGTGGCTTGTATTTCCATTTCATTAACATTATTTTTCAAAGAACAGAAGTTTTAAATTATAGTGAAGTTAAATTTATTTATGGTTTGTACTTTTTATGTTCTATCTAAAAATATTGACCTAACGCAAGGTTACAAATAGTTTTTTCCTAAAAGTTTTGTAGTTGTAGCTCTTACATTTAGATCTATGATCCATTTTGAGTTGATTCGTGTGTATGAGATGAGGTAAAGATTGAGATTCACTAGCACAGTTGTTGAAAAGACTAACCTTTCCCCATTGATAACCTTGGAAACATTGTAAAAGATCAGTTACTGGCTACTGGTTTATGGTCCAGCATGTAAGGAGTTTGGAAGTTATTACACAATCCTAAGAGTAAGTAAAAAGCTGAACAAACTGAAAAAACAGAAAGCTCTTCCTAGATCCATCAGAGAAGGGAGGCAGCAGGGCAAATTCCTGCTTCCAAAACTGGAGAGACAAACAGGTAAATACAGAGCAACAGGAACCCAGGAGCAGAAACCTCTGTGGGGACCAGTACCAGGGGTAGGAAAACCTGAACTGTGATTGACAAATTGCTGGAGGCTCAGTGTAGACAAGTCTGAGGGTTAATAACTCCAGGTGAATCCAGTCATCAGAGAGCCCCACACTTTTGTGAGTTTCACCCCCACTAGCTCAACCAGGTTGTCAACAGTGAATATTGGAGAAAACCCCCTTCCTGCCTTCTGCAGGTAGAGGGGAGAGTAACCATTTTGAAATATACCAGAGCATTCTGTTCTTCTTAACTAAGCCTGCCTCAAGATTTTACTGGAGACTAAACTATTGGGATTTTTTTCAGAGCCTAACTTACCTGGAGGAGGGGAAATACCAAACTCCAGTTTGGCTCCAGCCTTCCATGTGAGGGAAGGGAAATACCCAACTCCAGCCTAGTCCTTTCAAGCCATTCTCTTCCACCTAAGGTGGGGGTGGGACTCAGAAGCACTTGTAAAGTTCACAGTCCAGAGACACAGGGTCACTAAAAGACAGAGGACTACTCCCAGGACTGTAGAATACCTCTTCCCTCACACGTTAATACCGCATCACTAAAGGTCTGTTTACCATAGTTCCTTTTACCTATTAACGTCATGTCTGGCTACCAAGGAAAAAATTACAAGGCATACTAAAAATCAAAAAACACAGTTTGAAGAGAAATAACAAGCATCAGAACCAGACATAGATATGGCAGGATGTTGGAATTATCAGACTGGGAATTCAAAACAGCTATGATTAGCATGCTAAGGGCTCTAATGGATAAAGTGCACAGCAGGCAAGAGCAGATGTGCAATGCAAGCAGAGAGGTGGAAATTCCAAGAAAGAATCAAGAAGAAATGCTGGAGATCAAAAACACTCTAACAGAAATGAAGAATGCCCTCGAAGGGCTTATAAGTAGGCTGTACATGGCTGAGGAAAGAATTTCTGAGCTTAAGGATAGGTCGATAGAAACTTCCAAAATGGAAAATCAGAGAGAAAAAAGACTGAAAAACCCCCCAGAATATCCAAGACCTGTGGGATAACTATAAAAGGTATAACATGTGTAATGGGAATACCAGAAGAGAAGAAAGAATGGTACAGAATATGACTGAGAATTTCCCCAAATTAATATCAGACACCAAATCACATATCCAGAGAATCTCAGAGAACACCAAGCATGATAAATGCCAAAAAACTACACCCATGCATATTATATTCCAGTTGTTAAAAATCAAAGAAAAAGAAAAAAATCTTGAAAGATACCAGAGGCTAAGAACACCTTACCTATAGAGGAGAAAGGTAAGAATTGCATCTGACTTCTCCTCAGGAACTGCTATAGACTGAACTGTGTCTCCCCAAAATTCCTATGTTGAAAACCCTAACTTCCAATGTGATGATATTTGGAGATGGGGCCTTTGGGAAATAGGTTTAGATGAGGTCATGAGGGTGGGGTCCTCATGATGGGATTAGTGCCCTTATAAGAAGAGAAGAGACACCAGAAGTCTCTCTGCCATGTGAAGACACAGAGGAAATGCAGCCATCTGCAAGCCAGGGAACCTTCACTAGCACCTGGCCATGCTGGCAACATAATCTCTGACTTCCAGCCTTCAGAAATGTGGGAAATAAATGTCTGTTGTTTAAGCCACCCAGTCTATTTATTGTACTTTTTTATGGCAACCGGAACTGAGTAAGACAGAAATGATGCAAGCAAGACAAGAGTGGAATAAAAGTGTTGAAAGTAACATGCGCACACACACACACACACACACACACACACACACACACATCTAGAATTCTGTACCTTGCAAAATTATCTTTCAAAAGTGAAAGATTAAAAAAAAAAGTGAAAGATAAATGTAGACTTTCTTGGACAAATAAAAATTGAGGAATTTTCCTGTGACTAGACCTGCCTGGGGAGAAAATATTTGCAAAAGACATATCTGATTAAGTACTGTTATCCAAAAAATATGCAAAAAACTTTAAAAACTCAACAATAAGAACTTAACTAAAAGTGGACAAAAACCTGAATAGGCACCTCACCAATGAAAATGTGCAGATGGCAAATAGGCATATGAAAATATGCTCAACATCATATGCCATTAGGGAAATGCAAATTAAAATGACAGTAAGATACTAATAGACACCTATTAGAATGGCCAAAGTTCAGAACCCTGACAACAACAAATGCTGACAGTCATGTGGAGCAACAGGAACTCTCACTTGTTGGTGGGGATGCAAAATGATATAGCCCTTTTGGAAAACAGTTTGGCAATTTCTTACAAAGTAAACATACTCTTACCATGCAATCCAGCAGTTGTGCTCCTTGACCCTCTTTGAAAACTTAGGTTCACACAAAAACCTGCACACAAATGTTTATGGCAGCTTTATTTAATAATTGCCAAAAACTTGGGAACAATCAAGATGTCCTATAGCAGGTGAACAGATAAATAAACTGTGGGGCGTTCAGACAATGGAATACTATTCAACATACCCTCCTCAGACACACATCCCCAAATAAGGTATCACGCCATGAAAAGACTTGGAGGAATCTTAAATGCATATTTCTAAGTTAAAGAAGCTAATATAAAAAGGCTCATGTTGTAAGATTCCAGCTATATGACATTCTAGAAAAGACAAAACTTTCTGCATCTACTGAGAAGATCATACCGAACTTCTTTTAGTCTGTTGACAGGGTGAATTACATTGGTTCACTTTTAAGTGTTGAATCAATGTTGCATTTGAAAGATGAACCCCAGTTGGTCATGATGTATTATCTTTTTTATAGATTGCTCAACTTTATTTACTAATATTTTGTTGAGAAATACTGTGTCTATGATCGTGAGGTTTCTAGTTCTCTAGTTTCCTTTCCTAGTAATGCTTTGTCTTATTTTGTTATAAGGTAATAGGCTCATAAAATGTGTTGGAAGGCATTTCCTTCTAAATTCTAAAAGAGTTTGTATAGAATCGGTATTATATATTTTATAAGTGATAGAATTCATAAGTGAAGCCATCTGGGCCTGGAATTTTCTTCATGGGAAGGTTTTAAACTATGAATTCAATAAATATCAAGTTATTCAGATTATCTAATATTGAAATAGTTACTTCCTTCAAGGAATTTGTCTATTTTCTCTACATTTTCTAATTATTGGCCTATATATATATTATACTTTCAAGGTCCATAGTGTTTGTAGTGATGTCTCCTCTTTTACTGCTAACATTCGTAATTTGTGCCCTCTCTTTTTTTTCCTGATCAGTTTGGCTAGGGGCTTATTAATCCTTTTGAACTTTTTATATAATAAGATTTGAGTTTATTGTTTTTATTTTTTATTTCCATTGATTTCTGCTCTTATCTTTATTATTTCCTTCTTGCTCACTTTCGTTATAATTACTTCTCTTTGTCCTGATTTTTTTTAAGAAGGAACATACATTATTTTATACTCTCATTAAACAATCAATTATCTTATAAAGGCATTAAAAATATAAGGAGAAAAGTATCTGTTTTATTTACCTTGCTTTTTACAATTTCCATTAATGTACATTGCTTTGTGTAGATCAGTCTTTCCATTTGATATCATACTCCTGTCTGAAGAACTTTCTTTAACAAAACTTGTAGTGGAAGTCTACTGGTAGTAAATTCTTGCAGCTTAGGTCTGAAACATTCCTCAGTTTGCCTACATTTTTGAAGGTATGTTCACTGGTATAGAATTCTGGGTTGACAGCTTTGTTTTTTCAATACTTTCAATACTTTCGATACTTTCAATACTGTAGATATGTTGGCACATTTTCCTGGCTTGTATAATTTCTGATCAAGATCTGCTGTTATTCTAATATTTGTTCCTCTGTCAGTAATGTTCTTTTTTCTCTGGCTACCTTCCAGATTTTCTCTTCATCTTTTGTTTTCAGCAATGTGAAAGTGATGTGACTAAGTATATGGTGTTTATTTTTATTTTACTTAAGGTTCTCTGAGCTGTTTTTGAACTTTTTTTCAATTGATATTTCCAAATCCTCAGCCATTATCTCTTCAAATATGTGTTCTGCCTTGTCCTGTTATTCTCTTCCTCTTGGGCATTCAGTTATATGCATATGTTAGACTGTTTTAATAGTGTTCCATGTCTTTTGGATGCTATGTTCTTTTTATCCCACTGTTTCTCCTTTGGATTTTCTTTTGAATAATTTTCATTGACCTTCTTTAAAGTCACTTATTCTCTCCTGTGCTGTATCTAGTCTGATGAGAAAGTCAGCAAAGGACTTGAAAAAAAAAATCTCTTATGTCATGTGTTTTAATTTACTCCTAGCATTTCAATTTGACTCCTATATATAGTTTCTGTCTCTCTTTCGAAATTACCCATCTGTTTATGAATACTGTCCACCAACCCCTTAATCTTTTAACATTAATTATAGTTATTTTGAAGGTAAAATTTTGTAAGGTACCTGTTGTTTTCTTGTCAGAGTGTGACCATACTCTTGTGAATTTTTACATTTGACATGGAACTATTATTCATCACTATTTAGTTTTGAGGAGAACAAGAATGAGACCAACTTTAATTTTCCCAGAATTCTTGTATAAATCTTTCTTATCTTCTAAACTTAAAAAAAAAAAAAGCCATAGATGGTGACTAGACTTGAATCTCTTTCTTTAAGTTTTCTGGAACACCATGAACACTTTTCATATTGAAGGCTCTTACAAATAGTTAAAGTTTCTCCCTCTTATTTTTTTTTTAAATTTTTATTTTTTGCGATATGCAGGCCTCTCATTGTTGTGGCCTCTCCCGTTGCAGAGCACAGGCTCCGGACGCGCAGGCTCAGTGGCCATGGCTCGCGGGCCTAGCCGCTCCGCGGGATGTGGGATCTTCCCGGACCGGGGCACGAACCCGTGTCCCCTGCATCGGCAGGCGGACTCTCAACCACTGCGCCACCAGGGAAGCCCTCTCCCTCTTACTTTTTGATTAATGATATTATTGATTTTGTTTACATGGTCTGTTTTAAATTTTTTTACAATCTTTTTTTGTTGTGTATGTTTGCCATTCATGTCTCTCATTCCTGTTTTCATGGTCTACTTCTCTTTATATTGTTCCTTTGTGTTCTCATATGGTATCTAGAGTTTATTTCAACAACAACAAGAGCAACAACAAATGTTTGTTGGGAAATTATGATGTACCAGGAACTTTCCATTTCGTAACGACCTACTGAAACTGAATGGTGAGTCACAGCTGCCCCAAACACACAGGTCTCATCATACCCTATCATCTCTTCTACCCGACCCATGATTACATGTGTTTATATCACATGTAATCTGCTCAGGTGGACATTTGATTTGTGACCCCTGTCTGGTAGTCAAGCAGAAATTGAGCTGACTTCTGTCTTAAGGCTCCCTGACCAACTCTTTCTAGAGGTACCTCAGGTTTAAAATACAGGAAGAGAAGAAAGTGAAACAAAGAATGTTTCAGTAACATACTACCAGTTCAGATATATCTTTCCCCTGGAAAAATATGTTATTCATGGACTTTTAGGTGGTCCTATCAGGAATCTTCATCCCAGGGATATGAATGAGATACCTGGGACAGTGGTTGTCTTTACTTCATCCTCTTTGCTCCAATATCCCAACCCTTGAACTGACCAAATAAAACCTGTTGCCTCCAATACAGCCGAGGGGTCCAAACGCTGCCATCCACAGATGTCTGAGTCCAGGCATTATGTTGTCTGCCAACCCCGTGGCCTGCCTTAACTCCAGCCCTTCCACCTCTGATTTAGTTGATGTCAGCAGGGATTTCGTGAGATCTTTTCCTGCTTACTTCCTCAGTACACTTCTCTCTCTCTCTGAAATAGAGAGTGGGAATTTCAGTCATGTATCAGAAGTCAAAATCTTCTTTCAGACTAAGATCCAGCATAAATTCCTCAAAGCCTATGGCTTATGCACAAGTACTTTCTCTAGTTCCCAGTATAGATTTATGCTTTTTTCTTTTTGAATATTTATTGGACGTTTAATGGGAGGAGGAAAGCTAGTTCCCTGTGTTCTTTTTTTTAAAAAAATTTTTATTGGAGTGTAGCTGATTTACAATGTTGTGTTAGTTTCTGCTGTACAGCAAAGTGAATCAGTTATACATGTACATATATCCACTCTTTGTAAGATGCTTTTCCCATATAGGTCATTACAGAGTACTTAGAAGAATTCCCTGTGCTATACAATAGGTCCTTATTCGTTATCTGTTTTATATATAGTAAGTGTTACCTGTGTTCTTCATGCCATTTTGACCAGGACCCAATACTTCATCCTTCTTTGCAAACTTGAGCAGCAAATGGTATCTGATGGAAATATTCTTTTCTTTGGTTGATGGAAATGGGAACGTGCAAGCTCTCTGTAACTGAAGCAGGAGCTGAACAGTTCATATTCACTGGTAGTCAACATATGTTTCTTCGTTTAGAAATGACTTTTCCAGGGACTTTCCTGCTGGCGCAGTGGTTAAGAATCCGCCTGACAATGCAGGGGACACGGGTTCAAACCCTGCTCTGGGAAGATCCCAAATGCCGCGGAGCAACTAAGCCCGTGCGCCACAACTACTGAGCCCGCGTGCACAACTGCTGAATCCTGCGCGCCTAGAGCCCGTGCTCCGCAACAAGAGAAGCCACTGCAATGAGAAGCCCACGCACCACAACCAAGAGTAGCCCCCGCTCGCCACAACTAGAGAAAGCCCGTGCACAACAACGAAGACCCAACGCAGCCAGAAATAAATGAATAAATTAATTGAAAAAAAGAAATGACTTTGCCAGGTACTATAGTGATATGAGAGGAGAAACAGTCAGTTCTCTCTCTCCTCAGGAGTTTAACATTCATCAAAGCTGATGACATGTTGTGGATGATTAGAAAAAAGAAAACCCATCAGAGGAGGTGGTTGTTTAGTGCAGCCTTCAAACGTTTTGCAGTTGGGCTGAGAACCTTGCCATAGACTATGCAGTCAAGCATGTGAAACAGTTTCATCAGAGTTACGAACGAATGATCATGGCAGATGGAGGAGATGGTAAGGATATTAACCTACTGATGGTGAAGGAGAGGGGTGACTGGATATGTGAGCAGGATACATCAGAGTTACGGACAGTCTTTCATGCAAGGCTAAAAGTGTATGTTTTTGGTCCATTGGGTATGATGTGCATCACAAGAATACTGGTTGCCTGAAAGGAACTTACAGCAAAAAGAGGTTGTCAGCTCTGAGGTTGTTGAATGCCATAGACGAGCTGATGGCCTCCGCTGTGATGGAAACAAGGTGTTAAAAAGTTCCCAGTTGACGTCCCAAGTCACTCCATGAGTGGTCAGACCAAAAACGTTACTTCCAGATTCTCCGTCAGCTGTCTCACCGCTAAATCATAACTGTTCACTCTAAATCTTTGATTTATGGTGAACCTTTGTCTCATGCTTCATGCTTTTGAGCAGGTAAGCCTCATTTGATAGTAAAAAATAATTCATTGATAATAGAATCATGGTTGAATCTATGGAAGACAGAATATTCTTCCATACTCAGATGCTTTCCACAAAAGAATAACTCATGGGACTTCTTAGATTAATTCCTAAAGGAGAAGGTGTATGCTCTGAAAAACCTATTTCGTATGACAAGTGTCTTTTCTTTTTTTTTTTTTTTTTTTTTTTTTGCCACACTGTGCGGCTTGCAGGATCTTAGTTCCCCGACCAGGGATCAAACCCGCCCCCCGCCCCCCCCCCCCCCCCCCCCCCCCGGGGAA
>NC_041233.1:4232678-4251872 GCF_002837175.3 Physeter macrocephalus | reverse complement strand
AAACCCGCCCCCCGCCCCCACCCCCACCCCCAACCGCAGTGAAAGTGCCAAGTCCTAATCACTGGACCGCCAGGGAATTCCGTTGACAAGTGTTGAAGGCTCATTATCAAAAGTAATGTATGCTCCTGGGATTGTTAAATGACTTTTTCTTGCAAAATTCTTGGAGGGTTTTGGAAGCTGTTGAAGAATCTGGTATTCAAGAAGAAGTTTTTTGGGTTTTTACCTAGCTGTGGGACAGATGTTGTCATTCCCTCACCTCCCCAAGTCCGACTCCCTCCTCATAGCAGACGTTGCTAATTGATTACAGCATTTTTTCTCACTGAGGTCAGCAGGGCTCCGTGATGCCCAGACAGTAGTACCGGCAGCCAGTACCAACTGATCAGAGCTGGTCCAAGAGATAAAATCTATTTACTTTCCTGGGCTGAGACTTTTATTTCTGTTTTCCTTTCTGTTTATGGCCTGCCATTGGTGTAAGTCACTGTTGGATCAGAGTTAATAGATTCCACTTTGAAAACACGCTTCCAACTCTGTGATGGGACTGAACACTTCAGAGGCTCTGGGGTTTACTTATGTGTTGAAACAGGCTTTTTACCAGGTGAAACTGGGGTACTTTGAAAGATTTATTTAATCTCAAAGAGGTGCTGACTTCCTTCCTCAGCACAGAACAAACATCACTTGTGGTAAATAGTAGGATCCGTTGTTAGAGAATCTTAATGTTCTATCTATATTTTGAAACACCTTTTAGTTAAAAATAGAGCAATTTGCATTTCTTCCTCCTCATTTGTAAGTCCTGAGTTTTCTAAAGGTCTCAGATAGACTCTCCACTTTAAAAAACAGCGCCTATTAAATGCTGTGCATTGAATGAATGTGTTTAACAAATTGGCAAGGGCATCCTTAGGAAAAAAGAGAAGCTCACCCACCTTCAACTCCACATACTTATCCAGAGCTGTGATTCCGCTTCTTGTTTAACGACGCTTTTGTTTATGACTTTTATGCTTACACGTTTCGCTCCTAGAATTGATTTTTTTTTTCCCTTTTATCTCTGCTGCGCCGTGATGGATTGATGGGCCCTTGTGAACAATTTCAGCATGTCAGCTGCCTTCCCAGAGATGTGTTTCTCTGTCTGGGTCTTGATATGTATTTACATCCTTGATTTTTATTATTCTCACTTGATAGAAGCAGATTGAGGGACTGGCATTTAATTTTGCTCTCTGGAATATTAATTAGGGGAAGAAATTTTATTCCTCTTTTAATTTCATATTCTTTTTGACTCATCCAAGATGGTAGCAAGTAACATGTAAATGGACTCCCTTATTGACTTAACTACTTAACTACTACATCACTGTCAAGTGATGTACAGAAACAACCAGAATATTTGCTCCCTAGAGAAATGGCTCAGTAGTTAATTAGCTGGGCTTTCTGTATGTCTGGATAAACCATGATTTCTATTGCTTATTATCCCTTGTAAAGAGATTCTATTTTATTGATGGCAAGGGCATCCGGAGGTTGAGGTAAATTATTATAATTTAATGTTTCCCAAGCATCGTTAACAACTGCTATGGGAGAGTTTTCCCCATATTCTTCTAGGTACTACAGGGTTGCAGCTAAAACAATGGCATTTCCCATGCATTCAGGTCTTAAACTCTAATATAAATATAAAACAGACTCATAGATCTAGAATAGTTTTAGTTCTGAAATTGACCTTACATATCCCCTGTCCCAAACCCTTCATTTTATTACTTAAAATGAGGAAATGGAGGTCCAGAGAGCGATTAAGTGACTTAACATCACACATCGCAGATCCCAGATCTTGTGTCTTTTCAAAAATCTCACTTCTGTGCCATCCTCCCTAGCACATTTGAAGTATAAACATGTTTTTCTAGGCAAAAGAACCATTCGCAGGCATGTAAGATACCTTGCAGATCGATGGTACTTTAATTTGCGGAATAATTTCCCAAGTGTTTTCTCATTTGCCCTTTATTATAGCTCCATGTAATACATAAGGAAGATAATAGCATTTCTGTATTCAGTGGTGAATGTGAGCCCAGAGTGCTGACGTTATTTGCCTAAGGGCACATGGCTAATTCACATTCGTTTTTTTTTTTCAATTGTAAAATGGATTAGTAATACCTGCTTCATATGAATGTTATCAGAAGTGAATGAAATTAAATTGATAGTATATATAAAGTGTCTAGCTCAAGGGTTTTCATTAAATGGTGTGGTGCACAGGATTCTGAGACTGCCCCAAGACTCCTGCCCCCTGGTGTGCCCACCCTGTATAATTTCTGCCCCTTGAGTGTGGACAGCACCTGTGAGTATGATAAGGTGTCCCTCTTGTAATTAGGTTACATCATCTGGCAAGGGTAGAAAGGATTTTGAGGTGTAATTAAGGTCCCTAATCAGTTAGCTTTAAGTCAATCAAAAGAGAGATTTTCTGGATGGGTCTGACCTAATCAGACAAGTCCTTTAAAAGAAGGACTAGAGGTCAGAGACAGAAGAAGCAGCAGACACCGTCGCCGTGGCCTTGAAGAAGTAAACAGCTGTGTTGCAAATAGCCTATGGAGAGGACCACACGTCATAAGGACGGCCTCTCAGATCTGGAGCAGATCCCAGCAAAGCCAGCAAGAAAATTCAGTCCTATAGCCGCGAGAAACTGAATTCTGCCAGCCAGAAGTGAGGTTGGAAGAGGACTCAAGGCTCAGGTAAGGCTGCATCCCTGGGCCACACTGTGAATTCAGCCTGGTGAGACCCCAAGCAGAGGAGCCGGTCACGCCCAGATGGCTGAAGCAGGACACTGTGAGATCATACTTTGTGTTGTTTAAGCCACTGTTTGTGGGGATTTGTTACACTGCAGTAGAAAACAAATACAAGTGGCAATTACTATTAGCATTCTTAGTTGCTGGTGATGATGTTGGTGAACATAGTGGGGATGATGCTGATAGTAATACGCCTGCAAACGAAATCCAAGTTTTAACTCACTTCTGTTACACTAGACTCCAGATTATATTTTATGGCTAGAACCATGTCACTTCTAGCTGCAAGGGGATGGGAATTACAAGTCTTTCAGCTGCCTGAACAGCTAGTAAGGAAGCAACGACTGGTGGGGAAGAGGACAGATGGACGTTAGATGGGCAGTGAGTACTTTCTGTCACATTCCCTTCCTAGAAAGTTAAACACGTGTAATTGATCTCCAAACCCAGTTAACACTGGATTGTCAGGATCCTCAAGTAGAGCTGGATGCCTTTGACAGTGGCTGTGGACAGTGATTTGGGGGAAAAACAGGAAGAAGAATGATACCTCAGTTGTTCAAAATGGAATTGCAATTGCTGAGTAAAGTAAGATCTGGAGTCAGGTTTGGGTAGGAAGCACAGAGTTTGAAAGGGTCAAATCCAAGAAATGTAGTGAAATCAATATTGGTAGGATTCAGTGGCTGTCCAATTTGGAGTGGGGAAGTTGGGTGGACAAGAGAATTCCAGGCCTGCAGTATGAGCAGTGGTGGTCCCAGTAGAGATGGAGGACTATGCTTGTCCTAGCCATGCCAGCAGAAGTTTATCTTCCTTCCAAAGTCCATGGGCAGTATTGCCCTGTTGGTGTTCATGTCAATGCTTATTTATCCTGAATATAATCTGTTCTGTGGGAAATAGATACTCCCACAATAACTAGTACAGTAAAAGCCTCTGTTTCCTCATGTTTAAAATGAGCGATCCCTGCCTTGAAGGTTTGCTATAATCTGAATGTGATGGTGCATGTAAAGTGGCCAGTCAAGCCGTTGCTCGACACATCGGTACTATTATTGTTGTTGTTCTTTGTGTGTACTTTTCTTCACCCCCGGTTTCATCATGAACTCCTGAAGGTCATGACTATGGTTTATATATGCTTCTTTTCATATTCTGCTAAAAGTCCAGTGTTACATAATAGATGCTCTATAAACTTTGGATTGAGTAAATGCAGATAACTGAGAAGAAGGCTATGAGAAGGAAAGTAAATGTCAGTATTTCCCAAAAAGTTCGTATGTGTGTGTGTGTGTGTGTGTGTGTGTGTGTGTGTGTGCACGTGCACGCTTATTTATCTATGTTGGATGGTGCCTATCAGGTAGGTTTGCATGGTACCTGTCAGGCTTTCTTGCTGGTGAATGAGCTAATTTTCCCCCGATACCTATTCCAAAAAGTAAAACAGTCTTTTTTTTAATCTAACATTTTAGTTATTTTATTTTATTTTATTTCACTGGCCACACCGTTTGGCACGAAGGGTCTTAGTTCCCCGACCAGGGATCGAACCCGTGCCCCCTGTAGTGGAAGTGTGGAGTACTAACCACTGGACCGCCAGGGAAGTCCCAGTAAAATAGTCTTGAATCATAAGCATATGCTGCTTTTTCACCAAAAAGAAAGAAGAGTATGAGGTAAGGAAAACCTACTTTTAGTAGACAGTGAAGTCTTATTCATCGTATCTGTTATGCTGATCATTCATTTATTTACTGAACACATATTGACTGACTGCTGTGAATTAGACTCAGTGATAGGCCATGGGGCTGCCCCTCTGGGTGTCTAGGGTCTACCAGGAATGTCAGCTGGGGCTGCTACAGGATGAGCACTGGGTTCTGGGGAACCCCGAGGGTGCCCAGTGCATGTTTGCAAGTGCCGGCCGGCCGCATGGTGACCCATGGCCATGAACTGTGAACAGAGTACAGAGTACAAGACTGGGAGACACAGCTGATCTTGCTGAGTTCTGGAACTTCAAGGGCACAGATCTCCTTTTACTTAAGTGTAAGATTCATGTCAAAATAGTCCTAGAAGTAGGACTTATATCAGAGAGAAAGTGATATGATCTAGATCTTATTTTAGGATGTATGGAAACCTGGATTCAGAAATGCCTGGATATTTAATGGGCTCAGAAAAATCCATTGCTTTTCCCTTAAAAGAAAGTGTGTGAATCTGATATGAAGGGCATAGCAAAGTGAGAACTTGGTCCATTTGCATTCCCTTTATAACCAAACCCTCAGTTAGTTTGGCCTGTAAATTCCATCATAGAGGTGTCTAAAATTTTGAAGGAAAAAAATGCTGAAACTAGGATTCTCTTCAGAAAGTACTTTTATACAAAGCTGAACTTCCCTGTGTATTTTCATCAAAAGAATTCCCAAATGCATATGAAATCTACCACAGAATTGTAGGACTATTAGACAGTTTTATTTCTACCTCATAAAAAGATTTCAAAACCTGTGGGAGTTTTATGAAGGCAGCACTCATCTATCCATATCACTCCCAACTCAGGGACCCATGAGACGCCTCTCAAAGCAATTAGGGATGTTAATTTTAAGCAAACTGTCACATGGTATACACTTCACTATCAGTGGGTGATAGATTGTTTAAAACCGATATTATTTTTCTCCAAAAATAAAATATGTATTTGTGTGCATATGTGTCTGAGTAAATAAATTATATGTATATAATAAAATTCAAGACTAATGTCAAGGGGCTTCCCTGGTGGCACAGTGGTTGAGAATCCACCTGCCAATGCAGGGGACATGGTTTCGAGCCCTGGTCCGGGAAGATCCCACATGCCATGGAGCAGTTAAGCCCGTGCGCCACAACTACTGAGCCTGCTCTCTAGAGTCTGTGAGCCACAACTACTGAGCCTGCGTGCCACAACTAATGAAGCCCACACACCTAGAGCCCGTGCACCGCAACGAAGAGTAGCCCCCGCTCGCAGCAACTAGAGAAAGGCCGCGCGCAGCAGCGAAGACCTGACGCAGCCAAAAATAAATAAATAAATTTATTTTAAAAACCCAGCAACAACAAAAGACTAATGTCAATACATGGATGCTTAAAATATGAAAGTTCTTTTTAAAAATCCACTAGAAATGTCAGTCAGTACTTCCTCTCTTCCTTTCTGCTTCTCTTTGCAGAAATGAGACTGAGCACTGAGCTAAACCTTTCAGATAAGACACCCAGTGCATTTGATCATTTCGTTTCAAAATCTCTCTTCAGGTCAGTGGTTCTCTTCTTCCTCAAGTGTCAACATTTTCTTCTTTATCCCAAAATAAAAATTAAAATAAAAACATCCTCAAATGCATTTTTTTACTGTATTTCTGACTCAACAAGTTCAACTCCTGCTAGAAGTTTGGTTTCTAGGTGCTCCTGCGGCTGTGGAAAGTCCCATCAACCTCCCTGTTGGTCTTTTAAAAAAAAAAAAAAAAATACTTAATTTTATTTATTTTTGGCTGCGTTGGGTCCTCATTGCTGTGTGTGGGCTTTCTCTAGTTGTGGCAGTGGGGGGCTACTCTTTGTTGCAGCGCACAGGCTTCTCATTGCAGTGGCTTCTCTTGTTGCAGAGTGCGAGTTCTAGGCTCACAGGCTTCAGTAGTTGTGGCACGTGGGCTCAGTACTTGTGGCTTGCGGGCTCTAGAGTGCAGGCTCAGTAGTTGTGGCACGCGGGCTCAGTAGTTGTGGCTTGCGGGCTCAGTGGTTGTGGCTCCTGGGCTCTAGAGCACAGGCTCAGTAGTTGTGGCACACAGGCTTAGTTGCTCTGAGACATGTGGGATCTTCCCGGACCAGGGCTTCAACCCGTGTCCCCTGCATTGGCAGGCGGACTCTTATCCACTGCGCCACCAGGAAAGGCTCTCCCTGTTGGTCTTTTACAGGATTGCCTCCTGTGCAGGGCACACCTGCCCAAGGAGCCTGGGCAAGGAGACAGGCTTAGGCCCTGGAGAGGGATGCAGGTGGGGTGACTTAGGACTGAACAGCCTGGAGAGGGATTAGGAGATTAAGGAGAAAGGAATGGAAAAAAAAGGACAAAGCCATTTTATCTTGCTGTGTTTCCCCCCCACCCTAAATCTTAATTCTATAAAATGATTCTGAAGAGTTCCTTCTTGTTCTCAGTTTGTTTATTTAGTTGTGTGTGTATTAAATTGCAGAGATGTTAAAACAGTAGTATGTTCCTACACAATGAAAGCGTAAGGAGAAAAGCTTTCATCAAGTTTCTCTTCCTTCTTTCTCAGGCGAGCTTGTCTCTTAACCTCTCCTTGGAAAATATCTGTGTTTTGAAATAATTTGGGAAAAGGAAATGCTAATGTTTTCCTAATTGTACTTTACTGAATCATCAATGTCAGGAAGTTCTTCCTTAAATTACATCCAGATTCCCTTGCTGATGCTGAAGCTTATTTCCTTTAGTTTTATCTTCAGAGTCGATGGCGCCCAGCTGCCTCTCTTCCCAGTGCAGAAAATTACGGGTTGATAAACCATAAAGGTCATTTCCTTTCAGTGTATTTTCTTCATGCTTAACTATTTCCCATTCTTTTATCTATATATCTATATGCATAACAGTGGTACCTTTAGAATTGCACCCAGCCATACCCATCCTGCAGCATATCCAGGCCATGCTTGAATGCAGGGTCATGCAGCATCGAAGCATTTTACCCTTGCATGACTTGGAATATGCTCTTCCTAAGTTCATTCCCAATCACTTTTACAATCCAGCTCCTTACTCAGTCCTTCATGGAGCTTCCTCTGAGCTCCTCTCAGATGACTTCTTCCTCTGGGCTATCACCTTACCATGTGTCACAACAAACCCCAACACAGACAGTTAACTGAAAAGATGTGCAACACTATTGAATGGGGGATGATACATGAATGAAACAGCCTGTAAAGATGGAAACTTCTAATTTATAGTGATCCCAAGCCTTTTTATTTTTATTTATTATTTATTTATTTATTTATTTATTTATTTATTTTGGCTGTGTTGGGTCTTCATGGCTGCATGCAGGCTTTCTCTTGTTGCGGCGAGCAGGGGCTACTGTTCATTGTGGTGCACGGGCTTCTCATTGTGGTGGCTTCTCTTGTTGCCGAGCACGGGCTCTAGGTGCACGAGCTTCAGTAGTTGCAGCACACAGGCTTAGTAGTTGGGGCACGTGGGTTCAGTAGTTGCAGCACACAGGCTTAGTAGTTGGGGCGCATGGGTTCAGTAGTTGTGGCTCACAGGCTCTAGAGTGCAGGCTCAGTAGTTGCAGTGCACGGGCTCAGTTGCTCTGCGGCATGTGGGATCTTCCCGGACCAGTGGTTGAACCCATGTCCCCTGCATTGGCAGGTGGATTCTTAACCACTGCGCCAAGCCTTTTAGATGGAAAGTCATGAGATGTCCACATACTGTGCACAGTGAGGTGTACAAGTATTTAGGGAGGTGTCAGATACAGTGCACTGAACCAGGGCTTGGTCGGTCTTGCCACCTTTAGTAAGTCTTTTACATTCTCCCTGTCTTCTTACTTGACCAATAATTTGGTCAAGGGGTGAGGTTGGCTCAGTTATGAGATCTCTTCCAAATCTAAAATAATCTTTCCTGAAGATAGCATGGTTTTGCAAACTTTGGCATTCTAAACACGAAAAAATAACTCATGTGTATATCCAAATAGTCCTTCCTATCCTTGCTTCCCTGAGAAATTTGCCTCCTATTTTATATATTATGTAACAGTATCTGTTGAAAAAATGAACAACGTTAAGAACTTGGAGCTTGAGGGTATTTCCAGTAGTAAGCCTAAGAAGATCCTGGTGGTCTGCCTTTTTACAATCTGCCCAAGCTCAGGTGAGCCCCGGTTCTTTCTAAGAAAGAGTTATGTGAAGATCTGAGGTTGAGGGAGAAAACACACAAAGCCACACCTGGAATATGGGTTCCTTGCAATCCTTCACCCCATGCTTCTTCTTGGAAGAAGAAGTACGCCATTCTGGCGTCACCTCACTTTTACATTGTTGAAGAAAATATTCATTCCTTCTGTCCTGTCCCTGCGGCCACAGTGCTGTTCATTCATGTCTAACAATTTATCTTGAAGCTATTGGTTATGCTCAAAGAAATCACATGTATGGAAGGATGAATGTAGACTTCTACTAATACAGGACAGACACCAGAAGGAATGCAACAGATTAAAATAACAAATGAGAACTACCTAATAAGGTCTGTCAATTCAGATTGTGCAACTTGACATAATAATATCATATCTTGGCAAGGTCAGATTTGCATTTTGTAGAAGACTTCCTGTTTTCTTATTTTCTGTCTGTAGTACAGAAACAGAAGGATATAAGGAATCTACAGAAATCATTGTTTTTCTCTTGGATTCTCAGAGAAGGACCATACTTAAGGTCAATTCTAATTCTTTTCAGGAAATGTGATTTTGTTGCAATCCTCAGTCCTCTTATGTATCTGCTCTGGTCTGAATGTTTGTGTTCTGCTAAATTCATATGTTGAAATCCTAACCCCAAAGGTGATGGTATTAAGAGGTGGGGCCTTTGGAAGGTGATTGGGTCATGAGGATGGCACCCTCATGATTGGTATTAGTGCCCTTCTGAAACAGGCCAGAGAAACGCCCTTGCTCTTTTCATTATATGAAGATATGCCAGCTGTGAACCAGAAAGTGGATTCTCACCAGACACCAAATCTGCTGTCATCTTATCTTGGCCTTCCCAGCCTGCAGAACTGTGAGCACTAAATTTCTGCTGTTCATGATATCATATGTCTATGATATTTTGTTATAGCAGCCTGAATCAACTGAGATAGTATCTTAGTAAAGCATATAGTAATAGCAAACATTTATTGAGCATTTTAGACTGGCTACTAAGTATTTTACACACAATATTTCACATAATATTTACACCAACCCTAAGGGGTATTATCTAAAATAAGGAAACTGAGGCTTAAAAGCTTGCGTAGTATCTTTGTGCTAATAATCAGCAGAGTTGGGACTGAAGCTGGCAGTCCTAGCCAGAACCCATGCTTTTAACTACTGCTCTGCGCTGGGAAAGACCAACCTTCTGTGTCTTGAATATACCTAAATAAAATGATCTGTGCGGTTCCCTTCTTAGGTCTGCATCACAGAGTAAGGCAGTAATGGTTGCTCAAGTCCAGGGCATCAGTTCCATACATATTTAGTAAGGGCCTTTCAGGGCCTGGCCCCTGCACAGGGTGTTCAGAATACACTGGGGTGAAACAGACGAGTCCCTGCTGTCAACAGGCTTGACCAGTGGAAGGATCATGGGTTAATCACACAGTCTTTATACAGCTCTGTAGTCACAAGCAGAGATAAATGCTGGGAAGTAGAAGGAAGGGGGACAACGTCCCTGTCCTCTAGCCCCGATGGGAAAATATCTGTTTCCCATTAGATATTTTTACCTCCTGTTCCCTTTTCTACAAACTGCTATTTTAGTAGGTAAAGAGGGAGGGTGCCTCAGTACTAGGAGGGGTAGCTGCCCTTTCACGTTTGTACTGCAGAGATTTAATTAAGTAGAGAATAAATGAGAGAAGAATTAGATTAAGGGGTATTGGGTGAATCAAAGTAGATAAACTTAATTATTTAAATATATTTAGTTTGGCTTTAATTTATTCTCTGCAAAGACCATCCATTATGGGCGCTCTTTCTTTTCCAATTAATAAAAAACTAACATCGACATACTGCTTTGCTGTGTGCAAGGCCGTTTCAAATCTCATCAAGGCATTGCAGCAATATTTCAAGAAAAGTGTCATTGTCACCTTTTTTACAGAAGCAGAAGCTGAGCCAATGAGAAGTCAAGTCCCTTCCACAGACTCATTCATTCCAGGAAGTGAGGAGCCTGGAATTCACTTCCGCCGATGCGTTTTCCCCTGACTTTTACTTTGTTCTGTGCAGGGACCATTATTTCCATGGTCATGGTTACTAAATCCTTCTCATAGTGATTTTTTTCTAGTGTTTGCATTTTTTATGGGATGCATGTAAAAGCAAGCCCTCTGTCTTCACGAAATTGTGTATTAAACATGCAGCAGAGGCAAACACAGAGGAATCAGTGGGAGGAAATAGCATTTAGCAGGTTTTTCTCTTTCGGAAAACTTTGTGGCTGTGTTTTTGTAACAGCCAAGTATGAAATGAAAGGGGAGAAGCTGCAGGTGGGTGTCCGGAGCAGGGAGAGGAGGAGCAAACGTGAGGATGGCTGGGGTCAGCTCCATCCACCCACAACACCCCAGAGCCCAGCTTGGTCCTCGAGAAGCCCCTGCAGGGGAAGGACCGTGTTCTCCACATTTCTTCTGTGCGGGGCTCCACGTAAACGCCAATCCCTGGACTCACTGGAGCCTCTGCTTCCTGCCTGGTGAGCACCCAGCACCAGGCACCTCACCATCCAGCCCCTGTCACACCTTATTACAATTACTTACGTTCTTCCCTCCCCAGACACCTGTGCTGTCCTCCTCAGAGGTGTGCTCCTTGGTGCCTGACACATAGGAAGTGGCCAATAAATGTTTCATGAATGAACTTTCAAGAAAGAATAACATTCCCAAGTTCCAGAATAAATTGTCTGTTATTGGGGGTGCTGTTTGAATGAAAAAATTAGTTTTCAGGTCATGAGATACCTTCCCTCTAATAGTCTAATCATTTCTATGACATTTCACTGCCTGATCCACATTTGATCTAAGCTACTTAATTTCTTCACCCTCTTTTCTTGCTGAAACATTTTTTTTCCACACAGGTCATAGAAGACGGACTGGTGTAATCATGAAAACTGAAACCTCATTCTCTCAAGGATAGGTTGATGTGCTAACATTAGTGCCAAGTACAGGGAAGAGATGCAAACTGCCTCTCTGCAGGGAGTCCAGAGGGGGCAAGTCCTACGCATGCCCAGAACAGGAGTGAGATATCTTAAATGCTGAAGTAAACGTGTTTAACGATGGTTCTGATGCAAGGGGAGACCTTCTATCTGCCTGGGAAATCAGGGAGACAGCACCAGGCAGGTGGGACTTCTTATACTGGGCACTGAAGCATGGGTAGGAGTTCACCAGGCAGAGGGGAGTGGACTGGGGTCAGAGTGGAAGAGCTCTCTGGGCAGATGCAACTTTGTGTGCGAAGGCAGGGGGGCCAGGAAGCAACACATCTTTATGGTTTTGCTGCTGTGCAGAAGGAGGCTGAAAAGTTGAACTAGGGCCGGATCCTAATTGGCTTAGCTAGCTTCCTGTGGAGTAGATTTTTTCGGTAGGTAATGAGGAATCACTGAAAAATACTGAGTGAAGGGCAATCGTGATTGATTTGCCTTTTATGGGAAGAGGACCACTCGTTTGTAATGTGGAGGGTGAATCGTGGCGTCTGTGGAGTGGGGAGGGATATGGAGATTGCATAGATCTTCCCACTATGAAGCTATTAACAGTAGCCCCGGAACAAGGCAGTGGATGCCTGACCCAGTACGATGCAATGAAAGGAAGGGACAAATTGGAGCTGCATTGAAAGATGCATCGATAACACCAGCTGACTGTGGACCAGCTGACTGTGGGGATGTCCTGAGGAAACAGCCCAGGACAGTCTGGCTCAGAGCCCTGGGTACCAGTCACCAAGAAGGGGCTGCATTGAACCGTCTCATACCAAAAACTTAAAAAAATGGCCCAGCGTACAGAAAAATACCCTTGCAGCAACCCCTGCCTATGTATTATTTTCCCTTTCTTAAGAGGAGGAAACTAACACAATGCTCAGAGATGTTAAGTAAGTTAGCCAAGGCCACACAGCTCATCCCTGGCAGGACCAGGGTTCAAATCCAGGTCTGCCCAGCTTGAAGCCCATGCTGTGAGGAGGTGCTGTACCCGCGGGGGAGGGGCCGCCCCACGTGACAGATGCACTGGCTGATGAGGAGCCTCTTGCAAGGCTGGCGGGCACTGAAGGAGAGAAGAGAGCGCCATGGCTTTCCAGGGTAACTGGTGGGAGGGGGCCTTTGCATTTTATTTTTTTAATTTTTTAATTTTAATTTTTTGTTTTTCCTTTTAAACTTTTATTTTATTGAAGTATAGTTGATTTACAGTGTTGTGTTAGTTTCGTAAAGATGTCAGCAACTTCAGCATCTTTATAGGCAGGGCAGCAGGAGCCAATGAAAAGAGAGGATGTCTGTCCTCCAACCAGGGGATGTCTGTGGAATAAGAGGAGGACTTCATGGGCATGTGGGGAGGGAAGGGCCCCTCTCCGTGGACACAGGAAGTGGAGGGTGCTTTGCTGAAGGCAACTCCAAAGGGAAGGCAAGAGGGAAGTGGAGACTGCTTTTAACACTGGAACTTGTTGGCAAAATTGATGGTGAAGAATCAAGAAAATCACAGATATAGCCCTGGTGCCTTGGGGACCTGGGAGGTTCCCTGCGCCAGTACTCAGGACGCTGATCTGAGAGCTTGGAGGACGCCCTTGGTGGAGGCTGGGCGCCCGAGGGTGTGTAAGGAGCCAGCCTTACCTCCTGACTACCCAGCTACAGGCTCCGCGGCCTCCGAGAGGCTGGGTCCCTTTGGTTCCTTCCAGGTGCTGCTCTCCAGGCCCTGGACCTTCACAGGGGTTATTTTAATGTCTAGGAAAGGGAAGCCTGCGAAAATAAATAAAACCCCTCGCTCTACCCAGTGTAACATTAGTTCCTCCAGCATATCTGAGCAGTTACAAATGTGATCTGAGCACACCTCTTTCACTTGTATTTTTGATTTTAAGCATAATGAACAATTTGTTCTTCTCAAATAAGGCACTTGGTGAGTTAAGGGATTCAGATCTTAGGAGAGAAACCTTGGAGTCCTTTTCTAGATCCCAGCTTTTGGCAGATTCTGTTGATGGAGGTTGGAAAGGCTAGATATATAGAAGTTTCCTTCTTTGTGTACAAAGACATGATGCTTGTATCTGGAAGGAGAGCTGGGTCCCAGGTCTGCTCACCGTGGGAAGGTGTATTCCCTGCGTCTGTTCGCCCTGGGTACAGTGCCTTGGTTACTGGCATCTGGGCTTCTATCTGATTAATTGTGACGTATCTTGCTGTTTTCTTTCAGATCATTTTTCTCTTTCTACATGGAGGCTCAGTCCACTAGTTGATTGGATCTCTATTGCCATATTGACATGTCTACTACCTTTTGAATAAATAAACATTAAGAAATATAATTTTATGTCATTAAGTATTACATTTAATTCAAAAGAGGCAACACATGTTTAATGTTACATCTTATAAAAATCCTAAACTGAATTTCAGAAAAGGTGAAGTTAATGTATTTTCATAAATATGCACAATTTGTTTCACATGTGCCCTCCCCATCGCCAGTCCCTTGTCAAAATCAATGCTTGTACATTCACAGGCTAGGTTTCTGGGGAGCCATCAGGTGCTTGGATATCCACTGGCAGGAGTGATCACAGGGCACCACGTCCATCCAGCTGGACCTCAGGGACACCTGCTAAGCGTTTTCTAGAATGCGATCCTGCTCTTTTTGCACCCAGGCTTGGAGTGACTTGGCTCTCTGATCTCTTGCTCAGGAACCCTGGAGCACGCAGCACATCCCAGCGCTGTTTTCAGCCTTCTGTGGCCTCCTGGTTGCACTTTCCTACCATCTGAGCAGACAGAGCAGCGACCCCTCTGTGCTCCTGTGTGTAACACGTATACACACACACACACACACACACACACACACACACACACACACACACACACAGCCGTCCCCTGGTCCTGCAGCCTTGCTCTCTCACCCAGTGCTCATGGTGCCTGGACTCTTTCCCCATTAAACCAGCTGGTCCCTGGGCTACGGTGGGAGAAATGCAGGACTGACCAGAAGTGAATGAAAATCAGGGGTCAAGTTCTAAGGCACATTTAACCTTTGCTCTGGTGCTTTTGGAGTGAAATTCGCAAGACCAGGAACAGATGGCCTCTTGCACCCAAGCACTGTCTTTGACTTTCCCTTGGTGAGTCATATGAGAAGCACCAACCTTCACAAGTATCCTCTCTGGGTCCACAAAGTGGCATCGCTGCCTTTATGCCAGGCAGCTAGCCTGGGGAGACTAGACTGGCATCTCTGAAAGGAAAAGTTTTGTTCTGTTGTTTTTTGTTCTTAGTATGGCAGTGCCCTCTGGATTTAAACAGAAGTGTGTGCCAAAGTTTTAAAAGGCATTTAATAATAACGCTTAGTCCCTTGAAAATATACTTTCCAATATTCCCTTTATGTGTTATCTTTCAAGTTTTTGATAAATATGCACTTTGGAACTGAAAACCCTTTATGTGATGCCATAGTTTCTGGGACCAGTCAATCAATCCAGTTAGTCAATCAATCATCTCATGTAATTTCTCCACATTTATGGGAGATATTGACTTAAGATAACCATAACTGTTTGGGGGGCAGAAAAATTATAATTTTAGGCTGTCAGGTACAGCAAGATGAAAGGCGTGGAAAATGGGGAAAGGTTAAATGTCAATGGCACAAATTTTCTTATCAAATATTTTACTATATTTTGTTCTGGCCAAAATAGAGAATCTCCATGAGCTTAGCTAGTTGTTGGCAGTCGGGGGTACCGATACCTCCTGTGGTCTTCAACAGCTTTACAGTAAGTCCCCTACACAGGAACCTTCAAGTTGCGAACTTTCAAAGATGCAAACGTGTTCGCATGTCCAATCACGTCAGGCGTGCATGAAATTGCAGCTGACCCTCCGTCTCCTGTTGCTGATGGACGATCCTTCAGCTCTACCATCTCCCACCCCCTCTCCCCCAGCTCCAGTCAGTACCTCTTCTTGCCTTTTCACTCGATGCCCGCCCCAGTATGCCAGCTGTTGTACTGGACTACTGTCCTTTTCCAGGGACTGTACTGTAAGATTAAAAATGTTTTCTTTATTTTTTGTGTCTGTTTTTTTATGTATTATTTGTGTGAAAAGTATTATAAACCTATTACAGTACAGTCCTAGATAGCCGATTGTGTCAGTTGGGTACCTAGGCTGACTTGTTGGACTTAGGAATACCCTCTTGGAACGGAACTCGTTCGTATGTAGGGAACTTACTGTAATCAGGATGGAATCTGAAGTTCACCCATTGTCTTTGTGGTCCCTTCAACATGCACCTCTTTTTCTTTATTACGAATTATCTAAAGGAGAGAGCACTGGCTTTTGTCATTTGTGAGTGTGAGGTCTAAGGTGAAGCTGTTTACCTCAAACCTTGGAATAGGCACATATTTTAAAAAGTAAAACCTGTGTGTGTTTTTCCATTTTCAGGTCCTTTATTCAGTGCCGATTGCTTCATAAGTTTTTACATCAAAATCTGGAAGAGTTGGCTGCAGACCCTCTCCCCAAGAAGATGAAAGATTCTGTGGTGAGACATTTGTGTTGTATGATGTATGCAGGGGCACCACTTGACTTGGTGTGGAATAGACCATGAGCTGCCTGCCCGGTGTGGACCCTTTGAGCTTCTGGAGGGTGGATGCTGTGCACATCTGCCACAGGTGCTCACTTGGTCCTCAACTGATGCAGTTTGCCTGGATATTCAAATGAGCCCTGTTCAGACAATTCCACCCACTGCTGGCCCCAAGCAGCAGGTGGGATGGGCGTGAAGAAAAGCTTGTCAATTAAACATTCAGCCAAACTGCATTCTTGATGTGCCCTGCCCACCCCCCTACCACTCTCCTCTCCACATCCTTGCCTTAGCCTCGTGCTGAGCTCAGGGAACTCTTTCCTGGGTCTTTTGGTTCAAGGTTGACATCTGTAAATCCCTTGGGAGGGGTGCTTGGGCTTTAGACTTATGTCTGGGATGTTGCAGAGGAGCCACCATATTGGCTGGAGCACAGGAGAGGAAAAGGAAGGAGGAAAAGAAGGAATAAATAAATAAATAAAAGGTTGTGAAAGAATGATGCTATTTCTCTGTTCCCAGGGAAATGGCTTGGAGCAGGTATATCTCTTTGGTATCAACTTCCAAACCTTAATAGTTTGAAAAGCAATGCTCATTGGTCACATAATCTCCCATTTGAATACTGAGCTTGGAGCAGTCTGCTGTCTCCCAGCCATGCTTTTTCTGTATTTTTAAGAATGACAGATCAAAGGAAAAGCAGTTAATGGGCTATTGATTGCAGGCTCCTCTAGGAGCCATGTCTCATTTGTCCTGGTCTCCACAGTATCTGTACCTCATGCCTAGTGGATGCTCAGTACATTCCATTGAATTTAGATGAGTTAAATTGCAATCCGCCATTTCGAGACAATGTGCAAGACTCATAGCCAACATGATAGCATTTAAAAGAATTCATACTCAGACCTCTATGCCTTTGAGTGTGGTTACAATTCAAGCTAAAGCATTGAGGCTTGTCTGTCACCACAGGGAATGAAAACACAAATCACTAGGAATAAGGGTTCGTTAATTGCTGAATTTAGGTTTTTCCTTCTAGTTTTATTGAGGTATAATTGACATTCAGCACTGTGTAATTGTGTCATAAAGGCTGAGATACACTTGAAAGCAAGGTGTGAGGTGAAGCTTCCAGAGCTGATGAAATGGCAGATAACAGAGAAGACATTTGACATTCAAATGTAGCATCAACAACCTGACCTCTAATATTTATACCAGGAAAGTTAGAGGGGCGAGATCAAACTCACATTCCCAGATCGATTGCTATGAAAGTCTTGGGGGACCCGAAGTCTACTCAGGAGTTTCCCATGGATATTTGAAAAAACTATCCCCACAAATGTTCCTTGATTTCATGAATGATGAAGATGCTTTCTCATTTATTGCAGTAAAAATAATGTATAAATTACAATGAAATCTGACAAGAAATTTGCCTAGAAGACATTTCATTAGCATGATTAGCCGTGATGGGTTAGGTGTTGCCTTACTTGGTTTTAATATACTTTGAAATGCTTTGTACCATGTAGAGCACATAATTTGTAGGTGATTTAATATGGTGTGGGTGTTCATCTCTCTGAAAAGTCTTCTCATCTAATTATAATATTTTCACGAGGCTCTCAGTTTCAGCTTTTACATTCTGATGTATAATACCTTTTATGTCATAGTGCAGAGATGAAATTTCCCTCCTTGTTTCTGATTTTGTTTCTTTATGTCTCTCTCTGGCTCTCTTATTCTCTTTTTGTCTCTCTCTCTCCCTGTCTCTCTCTCTCTCCCCTTACATTTTAGTTTATATGGGAAACCCCTAGGGAGCCTCATCTGATCTGTTTTCCAGCCCTTCCTTCTATTCTGATTCACTTGGCCTGGGGATCTGCATATTTATGAGACTGTCCACCCAGGTGATTCTGGTCAGGGGACCCACAGACTGTGCTGTAAGGGACATTGATCTAGAAATGGAGACAACCAGAGCTCTGTCAGTGGGTTTATTCTATATGAGCAACACAAGTTATGCATACAAAGTTTATTACCACAGTTCAATGGTTAATAAAAATATAAACTTTCCACTAGTGTTTTGCCAGGTTAGTCTTTTTCCATATGCCTTATTAGCATGGTCTTTCCGTTTGTACCCTCACTCATTTTCATCACTTTCAATGTTTTTTTTTAATAGATCTTTATTGGAGTATAATTGCTTCACAATACCGTGTTAGTTTCTGTTGTACAACAAAGTGAATCAGCCACAGGCATACACATGTCCCCATATCCCCTCCCTCTTGAGCCTCCCTCCCACCCTCCCTATCCCACCCCTCTAGGTGGTCGCAAAGCACCGAGCTGATCTCCCTGTGCTATGCGGCTGCTTCCCACTAGCTAACTATCGCATTCAGATTTGTTACTTTCATTGTATCTAGAGACAAACAAACAATTAATTTTTATCTGTGTTATTCAGACAGCTTCTTTTAAACAATTGGTTGTATCACATAGATTTTTCCAGCCCCATGCTGTCTATATCTGCTGGGTGTGTAGTGTTGGATCAGGGCTTCTTAAACTTCTTTTTAGGGTTGGAGCATGAAGTGTTACATAAAATGCCACAGTGGATTTAAAACATTCTTTGTACTAAGAGCTAATAGAGTTATTAGCTAAACATGCATGGATTTATCATTAAAATAGGCAACAAAACATTAATTTTATTGAATAGGGTTTTAGAAATTCTGGCTAATGTTAAGTCCTGAAAGAGAAAAAAGTGTAGATTACATTATTACATACGTATAGCATGCATAGAAAAGTTTATTGAAGTCGACTGTGATTAATAAGAGAATTCATAAATAACACCAGAGACAAAAAAAATCAGAAAAACAAGAGCATTCTAACATATCAGAAATAACCATAGAAGATATAACAAAAACATGATTGAACTCACGATAGCAACAAAATATATGAGTTGATAATAGAATGATTTTAACAAGTAGTGTCAGAAATAAAGAAAGCTACAGCAGTCTATTAAAATGTAAATGAAGTTCTGAATAAGTGGTGATAAACAGACATAACCTGATTTTGTATGAGAAGGCTGAAATTTCTTTTTTTTTTCTTTTTCTTTTTTTTTTTTTTTTTTTTTTGCAGTAC
>NC_041233.1:4216524-4232583 GCF_002837175.3 Physeter macrocephalus | reverse complement strand
GGTTGCGGAGCACAAGCTCCAGACGCGCAGGCTCAGAGGCCGTGGCTCACGGGCCCAGCCGCTCCGCGGCACGTGGGATCTTCCCGGACCGGGGCACGAACCCGTGTCCCCTTCATCGGCAGGCAGACCCTCAACCACTGCGCCACCAGGGAAGCCCAAGATGGCATTTTTTGTTCCACTCGATTAGCACAGGATAAATTAATGATATTGCCAAGTGTGACAAGATGAGATCTCTTAGACATTGTATTTGTGTAAATTATTACAATCATCTGGTAAGGCATAATTTATCAAGAATTGTGAAATATTCATAACCTATGATATAGTAAATCTCTGTCATAGGTTTTTCTAGAGAATTAATTCAAAATATGAAAAAAGAATTAGGTGCAAAAAGAAAATGATTGCAGCATACTTCATTAGGGTAAAAAATGGAAGGCAGGGCTTCCCTGGTGGTGCAGTGGTTGAGAGTCCTCCTGCTGATGCAGGGGACACGGGTTCGTGCCCCGGTCTGGGAGGATCCCACGTGCCGCGGAGCGGCTGGGCCCGTGAGCCATGGCCGCTGAGCCTGCACGTCCAGAGCCTGTGCTCCGCAACGGGAGAGGCCACAGCGGTGAGAGGCCTGTGTACCGCAAAAAAAAAAAAAAAAAAAAAAAAAGGAAGGCAAGCTAATATCTAGCAGTTAGCAAAAGTTTGCATTCAGTTTCATTCACTAAATTAATACTTTGAGTGTCCACTATGATACTCTTTTGTGTATGTATGGGTGTGTATGTGTATGGCATCACAAGATGGAAAATTATTTAGCCAGTAAGATACTGTTAGTAAGTCTATACAATAATATTTATAATGGTTACAAAAGAAACTACTGTTGAAAAAGGTAGAAAATTATATGTGCACTAAGACTAGGCCTTTGTGAAACATTCATAGAAAAACCATATACATTTGTGTTTACAGCTAGAACTATGATTCAGCATCCACAGGCAAAAATTACTGGCCCAGAAAACACAGCAACAATCTCTAAGGTCCAGGTGTCTTTCAAGGTTTCTTTTAAAAAATGTTTTCAAGAATACAATTTTTGGAGCAAAATAATATCTGCTTTTTGGTGGCTGTAGGAAAAGAGGGAGTCATTTCCTTTTTATTTTGCTGATGTTACTCTCACCAATATTAAGAGAATCATCTATATTTTTATTCATTGGCACCACGAGGAAAAAGCTCAGTAATTACCATCTGCCATCTCCTTTGGTGAGTTTGTTCAAAACTTTTGCCCATGTGCAGCTAGGAATGGGATAGGGAAGAGTTGTTGGACTTCTTATTGATTAGTAAAGTTCTTTATATATTATAGATAAAAGTCTTTTGTTGGATCCATGTTTTGAAAATGTTTTTTTTCCAAGCTTTGCCTTACCTTTTCATTCTGTAACAAAGTCTTTTGAAGAACAAATGTTTTAAATTTTCATAAAATTCAATTTATGACTCTTTTTTCTTTTATAATTCCAGCTTTTAGTGTCCTATTTAAGAAAGCTTTGCCAAACCCAAGGTCACTAAGATTTCCCCTTATGTTTTCTTTGAAAAATTTGATAGTGTAACTTAGATTTATGAGGTAGGTTGAGTTAATTTTTGTACGTGATGTGAGTTAAGTGTAAAGGAGTTTTTTGTTGTTTTGTTTTTGTTGATGGCTATTCAACTACTCCAGAACCATTCGTTAAAAAAATTTATCCTCTACCTTATTTTGGGGAAAGGTGCCAATTTACCTTGACCTCTTTGTATTTTTTTAAAATAATTAATTTTATTCACTTATCTTTGGCTGCGTTGGGTCTTCGTTGCTGCGCGGGGTTTCTCTAGTTGTGGCGAGTGGGAACTACTCTTCATTGCAGTGCGCGGGCTTCTCATTGCAGTGACTTCTCTTGTGGTGGAGCACGGACTCTAGGCACATGGCTTCAGTAGTTGTGGCACATGGGCTCAGTAGTTGTGGCTCTTGGGCTCTAGAGCTCACACTCAGTAGTTGTGGTTCACAGGCTTAGTTGCTCCGCGGCATGTGGGATCTTCCTGGACCGGGGATTGAACCCGTGTCCCCTGCATTGGTAGGCGGACTCTTAACCACTGTGCCACCAGGGAAGTCCCGACCTCTTTGTTTAAAATCAGTTGGCTATTTACATGTTGGTTTATTTATGGACGCTTTATTCTGTTCAGTTAACCTTGATTTATATTTTGTGCCCATACCATCAATACTTGATTACTGTAGTTTTGCACATACAAGTTCTGAAACCAGATATAGAATGTCCTCCAACTTTGTTCTTCTTTTTCAAAGTTGTCTTACTTAGTCTAGGTCCATTGCATTTCCAAATAAATTTTTGAATTAGCTTGCCAATTTGTACAGAAAAATCCTGTTAGAATTTTGATTAGGATTGCATTGACTCTGTAAATCAATTTGGTAAGAATTGATTCCTTAACGATATCGAATCTTCAAATCCAAGAACATGGTATATCTCTCCATTTATTTCTTTAGTTTCTCTCAGCAATGTTTCATAGCTTTCAATGTACAGGTCTTGCATATTTTTGTCATATTTATCCCTAAATATTTCCTATTTTTGATGCTATTGTAAATGGCATTTAAAAAATTAAGTACATGAAAAATGCTCGACATTGTTAGCCATTGGAAAATGCAAATTAAAACCATAATCAGATACTGCTATATCAAGCTTTCTTGACCTCACACTATTAACACTGAGCCTGATAATTCTCTGTTGTCAGGGAGTATCCTGAGCATTGTAGGATGTTTAGCTGCATCCCGGGCCTCTACCCACCAGATGCCGGTAACACTCTTCCTCTACCCAAAATGTAACAAAAATGTCTCCAGACTTTCCAAATGTCCCTTGGGAGGTCAGATTGTCCCCAGCTGAGACAATTGTTGAGAAGACAGTGGTTGAGAACCACTGTACCACACAACCACTGGAATGGCTAAAATAAAAAATGCTGACTACACCAAGTGTGTATCCTTGTCAAGGATACGAAGCAATTGGAACCCTCCAGACTGCCAGTGAGAATGTAAAATGATTACAACAACTTTGGAAAATCATGTGGCAGTTTCTTAAAATGTTAAGCCTAAACCTACCATATGATCCAAACATTCTACTATTAGGTATTAACACAAGAGAAACAAAAGCATGTGTCCAGAAACAGGTCTGTGAATATTCATAGCAGTTTTATTTATAATAGCCCCAAACTGGGAACAACTCAGATGTCTATCCATGAGTGAATGGTTTAACACAGTTTGGGGTACATCCACACAGAGGAATACTATACAGCACCGAAAAGGAATGGACTATTGATACAGACAACGCATGGATTAATCTCAGAATAATTATACTAGTGAGAGAAGCCAGACCAGAAAAGAATACATTGTCTACAGTTCTATTTATATAACATTCTAGGAAATGAAAACAAGTTATAGTGATGGAGCAGGGCAGTGTTTATCTGAGAATAGGTGAGGAGAGAAGAGAGAGATAGATTAGAAAAGGTCAGGAGAGGAAATTTGGGGTGTGTGTGATGAATATGCTAATTATCTTAATTATGGTGATGGTTTCATGGGGATATACATAGGTCAAAGGTCATCAAATTGTACACCATATCTCTCTATATATGCACGCGCACACACACACACACACACACACACACACACAGGGTTTTTGGATGTCAATTATATCTCAATAGAGCTATTTAAAAATTACAACAAAGAAAAGAAATGGACAGAAAGATAATAAATAGAGGCTGTATAAAGGTTTGTATTTACAGGGGATACTGATGACACTGACAAAAATCAGTGAACTTCCTGTATATTGTCCAACTTTGGAAAAAAAATTAAAAATAATCTGAGGTCATTCTCCCTATTGCTTTAAGAAACGTGCAAATGCAACCCTTCTCCCCGCAACACTTGCCCTGGTGGCCCACTCTTTTGCCTTTAAACAGGGATGAGTGGTCAATTAAAGATGACACAATTTTAAATTAGAATATTTGGGAAAATATGTATCTTCCTTTTGGATAAGCATTCAGCAATTTTTAAGTGACATAAACCATGTCAGTGAAAAATAGGAAATAAAAATTAACATATCTCCACAGCCTAAAGATGCATTGAATTACAGAACTTTCCTCTGGAAAGGTTTGGCCTTTTGTAAGCATTTGGGTTGAAAGGAGATAATAAATTTTTGCCATTTACTAGTAGTAAATTTTCAAGAACACGTCTGATCACAAAAATTTTGTAGATTCAGAATTAAAAACCAATGATTTTCCCTGCTCAAAAATCAGATTACCATTACTAAGAATAAATTTAGAATTTGGTTTATCACTACGATTCCTTATCTGTTTAATACTTGTATGTGAATTGTAAACTTTTGAGAGTGGAAATTCAAAACAACTTTAGCAGCTAATTGGTAATTGATGTTGAGAATGTATCTCTTCACTGTATTATTGATTATCCCAACCAAGCCGTGTTGATTTTTCATCACATGGTTCAGGTTGTTTTTATTCCACTTAAGCTGCCCTCCTGATTTCTTTCCATCACTTTGGATATCAATTCAGTCAGAAAGCCAGCAGTATGACTTGCAAGGAACTCCACATTTTAATTTTAGAAAGGCAAGAAAAGAAAAAGGTCAGGGAGGAAATGTAGGTAAACGGGTGTACGGTTTGTATGAAAAGAAAAAAGGGAGGATGTAGGGAAACAGAGTTGTATATTCTGTATGATTTTCTGGTAGATAACATTCAAAACAGTTGTTTAAGAGGCATAATTCCTTTTCAATACGATACATTGGTATATTTAATGATTTCAGAGTTTTCAAATAACAGTGTGTGATACCTTAAAATGTTCAATAATTGTGTACTGCAGCTAATTGGCCTCTGAAGAGAGGAAAAATTTGATGATCCCTTAATGTTCCTTTTAGCTCTATCAGTCAGCAATATTGTACCCTGATTGAGCTAACACGCCTTTCTTCATATATCTTCAGTATTAATAACATTCTTTTGTCTAACTTTGCTTTGTTTCCCTAGTGCCTGCTCACACCACGATTTTGCATGATGGAAAATTATTAGCAAGTTACTGACATTTCATTTTCTGTACATGAGTACATAATATAAATATACTTAAATTATTTGGAAATGGCCTTTACCCAATTTGACTGGTGAATTAAAATGTAAAATCTATTCTGGGCCGAAGAAATAGGTAAACGTGTAAGAGGCCTCTGTTCGGCATACCCAGGCTGTGCGCATGTTAAAATATAAGCTATGCCAAAGCCAAGTAGAGATTATTTGCACTTTACCCTCCTTTATCACACCTGGGCATGTTGCATCTGATCTGCTTGTAGAGAAGAAACTTATGCCTCTTCCACAGGTAGAAAACCTTTCTTCTCTCCCTGGCTAGCGGATGGAGGCATTGCAGTCCGCATTTCCTCTTCCTCACCCTCTGCCTTAGTTTCCCTGATATTCCTCAAACAGGAGGTGGCAAATAGTCCATCCAGTGTGTGCCATTGGGAATTGATCAGGTAAGTGATGGGCTGCAGGTGTAGCTTATCCAGGGTCAAGATCCTGTCCCCTGATTTACCTGGTCACCCAGAATAGCTGAGAGAAACAGAAGAGCAAACTATACCCTTGTTTTCTGTTTACAGAAGGATATCTTAAAATCCGATCTCATCATCTGCTCGGTGGCTGCCATTCTGTCCTTTGCAGTCAGTGCCAGCACTGTGTTCCTGTCCTTGCGAGTATGTACCCATTTGGCTCTGCATTCTTACCCCCTCCTTATTGTCTGTAATAAACAAAGCCCACTGTGCAGCTCCAGACTATTGGCGGGATGGTGGAGCCAGAGGAAGTACAGAAAAGGCCAGTTGAGGGCTTGAAGGAATATATCCAGGTATGTTACGAGTTATGTCCAAGAGGAGGTTTGATCCACATCACAGAATGCGTTCCTACCGTTTCTGTTTCCCCACCCGGGGAGTTGTTTTGTTTGCACATTTCGTGGAATCCACCGTGAGGACAGTCAGCAGTAATAAGACAGGCTCACGACTCACTTCTACCAGCAGAGAAGGGAGGGCTCACTGAATCAGAAGTGAGACAGAGGTCACAGAGCCAAAAAGATTATTGGAACATAATTTTCATTTGGAAAAACAAAATTAGAGCGCTCCAGATGGGACTTCTGGCTGAAGGTGCTTGCAGACAGTTGCTGTCTCACTTTCCTTTCAATGAGAAAAAGTCTGTTAGCTAAATCTGTTATTCTCCATCCCTTCTTCTAAAAAAAAAAAATAACAAAAAACAAGAAAATGTTTTCTAATGGGCAGAATGTCTCAGCCTCTTCTCCACTCTGTCTCGGTGGTTCTCAACACAGAGATCAACTTCATGCGATATGGGAGAAATGTTCAGAGGCCTGAAGCAAGAACCCATTTGGCTGTGTATGCGTTAGGAGGAGCAGGGAGGGAGGACAGCGTTCCGTGTTCTTTGCGGGCATCCCTCCCCGTCCTTCAGGCTACACACTGACTCTTACCCTCTTCTGTCGCAGCCATTTCTCAGCATCGTGCTGTTTGCCCTGGCTGGCGCTGTGGGGTTTGTAACCCACTACCTGCTCCCACAGCTCCGCAAGCATCACCCGTGGATGTGGATTTCACACCCCATCCTTAAAAACAAAGAGTATCAGCAACAGGAAGTGAGAGGTTAGTAAAATATTCCTCATAAAAATGTGATGTAGCGGGTGGCATCCTTTACCGGGAGGGGGTGCACGGCGGTGTGAATGCACTTCATGCCACGGAACTGTACCCTTAAACATGGTGACAATGGTACATGTTACATTGTGTATGTTTCACCACAATAAAAAAAGGAGAGCGTGTGTTCCTTGGAGTGTACAGTATTGTTCCCAGAACAGGAAAGTTGAAGTGGGGTGAATTAGAAGTATATTTTCTAAAAATGATTGGTTACTACTATTGAGGAAAAATTAATTTATGTCACTCAGACTGTAATCGAAAGTGGGGTCTGGCTGCTCTCTGCACAAAAGCCAATAAAGAGGCCAGGCTGGTGGAAAGGAAAGTTTGCTTTATTTTGGATGCCGGCAACCGGGGGCGGGGGTGGATACCCGTCCAAAGGCCAGCTCCCCTGCACTGACAACCAGGGGGCAGGAGCTTCTATAGATGGAGGGAGGGGCTACATGCAGAAACAGCACAGTCAGCTCTGGCTGTCATCTTGAAATTGGTCACCGGTGGTCTGACCGCTGTCACCTTGATTGTTTTAGGTACAGTTAGTCTTCAGTTCCGGGGTCGGTTTGTTTCTATTTCTCTGAGGCCAATTCTCGGAATTGCGGCTGCTTATGTCATGGCATCTTGTAGTTAACTTCTTCCACCTGGTGAGGGTTTCGGTGTCTACAAGACAGCTCACAGGATATGGCTCAGAGTATGATCTTTAGCCCTTGAGGAGGGACTAAAGGTCCTTAACTTTGCTTAATGACTAAACTATTATTACTTAGTCTTGTTTTCCTTTGCTTCTGCATTTTCTCACTTCTCTGATTAAACTTATTCATTGGCTAAGGTTTTTCCACAGACAGAAGGCAGGCAGAGGACATGGGCTGGGGGAAAGACCGTAGGGTCCTTCTCCCTTTCAAGACCTGAAGTTTATGCTGTTCCAGCTTCAGCTGACTGGGGACCAAGAATAGCATCACTTGACCACCCTTTCATCCTCCACAAAACCAGGGCAGGGATGTAGCAGAGGCTGACCTTTGAATTTTGCTCCCTGAACCCTTGAATTTTGTTGAACTTGCTTTGCTCACCTAGAACTAGACCCACACACAGACCTGTACTTGATTGACTTAGCAGTTCCCTGGGCTGAGTCAGGCCACCGTCAGGTAGTAGCCTGGTAACCCCGACAGTGTTTGAGCTTCTAAATAAAAAAACTCAGGAATTTCTCTTGCTAGGTCTCCCCAGCCTCTGTGATTGAACAGATGGCGGAAGGATTGATTTATCCCCATTTTCAGGCGTATCAGTCACAGTTGATGGCTATAGTTGATAGCTAGCTCATGTTAAAAGAGGTGTCATCTCTACCTCCAGGAATGAGGGAATGTGGGTAGCACCACGGTTTGCTGACTCACAGGAATGTACTGGGCTCCACCAGGTGTGTCATCAGTAACTGCAGTGGACTAGTGTGACCAAAGTAAAAGGGCAGAGGGGAATTAATTAAAAACAAAACAAAACAAAGAAGTGAAAGAGTCGTCACTTATGATACTGTCAGGAATAGAGAGGGCTTCTTCAAGGAACATGTCTGGGTGGCTACCAGCAGCTGCCTTAATTTGAAACAGCCAAATCGGTAAAGCGGCGTTTTGCTTAGAGGACAGACACGGCCTGATGGACCTGCTGCCAGTATAGGGTTTAGAAGGTGGCGGAGGGCAGCTGAGATTGCTCTACCCTCAGAGGCTTGCTTTTCCCACCTACAACACCAGGGGCTCACCAAAGATCAAGCTGCATAATATGGTTTTTGTTGTTTGTTTGTTTGTTTGTTTTTTGCGGTACGCGGACCTCTCACTGCTGCGGCCTCTCCTATTGCGGAGCACAGGCTCCGGACGCGCAGGCTCAGCGGCCCTGGCTCATGGGCCCAGCCGCTCCGCAGCATGTGGGATCTTCCCAGACCAGGGCACGAACCCATGTCCCCTGAATCGGCAAGTGGACTCTCAACCACTGAGCCACCAGGGAAGCCCCTCCATGATATGGTTTTTAAATGCTGTGTTCAATGTTGGGTGCCACTTAAATGCAAATTATTATCGGTATTATAAAAACGGAAGGAAGATAGAGCAGACGCAGTTGATATTAGTCAGTTCATTTTTCAGCCCACTTAAAGGGAAAGGTCCATTCTTGTGGGTCAGTAGAGCAACCTGAAGAAAAGACCAGTTTCTGTAGAACTTCTGCAATGTTGGGGTCACATTTCCCTTTCATTGTCTTAACATTTAGAAAGGCTAAGTTGCAGTGAAGTTTGTGGAGTATTGTTTTGGCATCATCGGTAAGCAGTTGATGGGGATTTGAGGTAAGATGCTTTGACTCAGGAAACGGCATATCTGTATCTATAGCATCTGTATCTGTGCCTAGATATTTAAGTGCCTTGGGGTGAGGACAGAGAAGTTGTCAAATTAAGAGAAAGGAACGTAAGACAGATCAGGCATGGGCTCTCCGTATGGTGGCAGTTCAGAGTGTGGAATTCAGCCCTGAAAGATGAGAGTGGGCAGTTGAAAACTTGGGATGTGTGTGTGTGTGTGAGCGCGATTGTTTTTTTCCCTGAATCTAACAGAACCCAGTCTAAATTAGAATCCTTTAGATATTTGAATTCTGAATGATCTGTCAGTACAAGATTCAAGAACAAGAAAGGAGAGTGTGTTTGTATGTTGACTTCCCCTCTTGGAGGAGCGAGCGAGAGGGCAGCTCTGGGCCTCTGTCCTGTAGGGTGGGCGGGATACGTTCACCCCTGGTACCACGGGCTCCAGCAGAGGCTTGGTGGATGTTTCTCACTTGCCTACATTAGCTGTTTATAAGCTACCTGAAATCTAGCCAATCTAGATTTGACAAATTAGGTCCGAAAAACAGATTTCATTTCAAAATTATGTGTGTTGGAAGGAAAATCCAAATACTTAAAATGTGTTAGTATGAACTTGTTGAAGACCCTTTACCCCTTTTGGTATCATCCACAACCTAAGTTTCCTTTCTTCCTCTTCCTGCCCAGCTTTATGCCTTTTTAGGTATTTCACTATTTCTTTCTTCTACTAGCAAGAAAACATGCACAGGAAATTCAAGCCGATCATATACCTGTAATGTGAAAATATGCCAAATCTTCTTTCTCATATGATCACAGAATATTTTGGAAAAGAAGAGCAGAGCAGGGCTGGCAGGTCTGTGGATACCCCTGTGATCCCTGGTCCAGAGGCAGACATCGCTAACTGAGGACAATCCTAAAACTGGGCCAGTGGCAGACATTGCTACCAATTGGAATTGGTGTATAAGATGAGGCATGTGTGCTGTGTCTCTGTCTCAGAGTTTATATAATCCTATCCCACCACTTTATGTAGGAGGAGACTGACGCCCAGAGACATCAAGGGATGTTAACTAGGGTTCCACTAAGTCTGTGGCCCATGAGTGACCAGAACCCAGGTGATCTCACTCCCTCCGGTAGGGTGCTCCTCCTCCCCACCCTGCTCTCAGCGCGGTGGGAAGATGGCGTGCACTTTGCACGTTGCCCTCAGACTGCGCTTGCCATCGTCACCCCAAAGAACCACATCACTACACTGGGTCCCGTAGTGTTAAACACGCCATAGTCCAGTGCTAACGCTACAAAGCTTTAATCCCTGGTTTGAAACAAACTCACCACCATAAATTCTGAACATTCCTGTGGTTTCTCAAACACACCACATTCTCCCACTACCTTCTCTTTGCTGTTCCCTGTGCCTGGGATGCTTTTCTTAAGTTTCCCTAGACTCAGGCCAGGCAACTCATCCTTCAGGTCTCTGTTAAAATCAATCCCCCCCACCCCCGAGGTCCATCCCTGACCACCTAGACCAGAGTAACTTCCCAGCTGCTCCCCTGAACCTCCTTTTCTAACATATTCTCTGCAGTGACTGAGCAATACATCTGCTTGCTCATGCTGGACCCCCAGTGCTTGTACTTAACTTAAATCTCATCAGCCCTACATTTGCCAGAACAGACTTTAAACTTGGGGCATATACTTTCTTTCAGTTTACTTCCCTGTCTGCATGCCTCTGATACACAGTTTTACTTGATATGTAAAATTACTTGGAGATACAAAATTAATTTTGATATAAAATTCAGACGACGATAAAATGGAACTGTGTTGCAACTCGAAAGACTGTAAATGGAAATATCTTTTTGAGCCAGTTCATTTCTTTACTTCTGAGACTAATTTAAATAAACCTTATCCCATCGTAGCCCCAGCAAGGTGTTTCACCAATATTTAAGCTAAAAGAATAAAATTGTAGGAATCATAGTATAGTTCAGCAGTCAAATGAACCATGGTGGTGATGTGGCTGTAACTGAGTTATACTAATGGGTATGCGTGAAGTTGCTTTTTTTATTGTTCTATTCCCCACCAATCTAAGCAAATCATGCTGAAAATAGCAGAGTAGACACCACTACAAATGGCACCATATTAGTCAAGGAAGCAACTTTTGAGACTCACTGTTTAAGGAGCACTGGGTTTTTAGAAAATAAAGCAAATCTGTTATCCTGAATTATGATGATTATTCTAGAAAAATGACTTCATTTATTGGCACCTGTTGTAAAAGAATAAGAAGTTGGGTCTGTTTGAAAATTTGTTTTTTCTAAGAACTTTCCAAAGGCTTTATGTTATTTCGAAAGGGAATAATGGAGTTGGGTCCCATTTTCACATAGTCCCCCAAGAAGTAATTTCTGTAATATTATCATTCTTGGCTCTTGAGAATTTAAGAAAAGTTGAAATGATCTGATTCGATGGCCATACTCTTACCATAAAAGTGGGTTTTAATGGGGTTAAAAGAGACTGAGATATAGAAAAAGTTCATTATTGGCATTCACTTGTTTACTTATTTATTCACTCAGAAAATGCTTGTGAAGATACTATCCATTGAGAAGATAATTACACAAATGAACTTATTTACAAGATGGAAACAGACTCACAGACTTAGAAAATAAACTTAGGGTTACCAAAGGGGAAAGGTGTATGGGGGAGGGATAAATTAGGAGTTTGGGATTAACATATACACACTACTACATTTAAAATAGGTGACCAACAAGGATCTACTATGTAGCACAGGGAACTCTACTCAGTATTCTGTAATAACCTACATGGGAAAAGAATCTGAAAAAGAATAGATATATGTATATGTATAACCAAATCACTTTACTGTACACTTGAAACTAACACAGCATTGTAAATCAACTATACTCCAATATAAAATAAAAATATTAAAAAACAAAGAAAATAATTATTGAGTTCCTACATGATGCCAAACCAGTGATCCAGTGAGATAGGTTGACTAAGATGTGGTTTCTGTCATCAAAGAGTTTCTGACCTAGTGAGCAAAGCTAAGGCTGTGCTCGAAAAGAAGACCCATGATTGCTACACACAGAGTGATGAAGGGTCAGCACTGCACTCATCCATGCAGCGAATACAAAGAAGTAGAAGGCCCAGTGAAGAGGTTACAGTTAACTTCGTGTTCATTGGTCAAGCTTTTCCAGCTGGTTGGTTGTGCACATAAAATGGAAGTAAATGAGATTTTATAACTAAATGTTGAATTAGTGTCTGCTGCATAGTAGGTGTTTAATAATATTGATTGAATGAATGAATGAATGATTAGTGCCTTGTAAATTTACTGAAGAGTTTCCTTAGACAGGAAAAGCCTGGAGGTAAAGGCTTATTTGAAGGACTCCAGTCTATCTGTATGATAAGATACATACACAGAGTCTCATCCCTCTGCAAAAAATGGTTGCTGAAAAAGCTTAAGCTATAGTTTTTGGATACATTAGAATAAGTGGATAAAAGATGATAGAAATTACTGAACATATCAACTGAAAAATCTCTCATTTAAACTGTAATTTAACCAAATTCACTATTATAAAACTAATTCACAAATGAGTCCTGAATTTGTAATTCTTAAATGAAATTTACTTTGCATTTTAGCAAATCTTGCCTGTTGATTTGCAGATAGACTGGTTTCCGCATGGGAAAGACATGGTTCTGATAGATATTGCTTTTTCTAATGTGTTTTTCATTTATATCAAAGTAATACATAGTGTTAAGAACCAAATAGAACAAGTTGTAATGAAAAGCAGCAGACCCTGGTCAACTTTTTCCAGTCTGATTCCCCCTCTCCAGGAAAAATTACTTTCTACTTTAGGTATTTCTTCTGGTATTTACCATAATTCTTCTAAATAATGTGCCTATTCTTCTATTTCTTGATATTTCAAATTTTCATGTCTACTGGCTTCCTGTTATGAGTAATAAAGATTTATGTCGCTTATCTTCCCTCATACTTTACATTTTCCCCTTCTCCTTCCTACCAATATAACTTTTGTTGAACACATACTCAGTTTTTTCCTATTCATATATGTGTATATCATATAGAAAGAATGTCATACAGAAAGTCTAATTGTTGTTCACATCTAGTCCAGTAGTGTGCCATGATTGCATTTCCTTTCTTGTTCAGATTTCTGTTTTTGCATCTGCTAGCCTTTCCAATAACTATGTAAAATACCTCTCAGTTCAATTTTCCACCCAGGCAAACTTGTCAGATACTATATCTTGTTCCATCCCTTCCCCAACTCCCTCTGGAACCTGCTCCAATTGTTCTTTGTTTATTCCCTCTTTTTGAATGAAGCATATCCTCCAGTCACTCCAGGAAAAGGGTGAGTGGGAAGGAAACATTTTGAGACTTCATCTATCTCAAAGTGTTTTTGTTCTACTTTGCACTTAATGGAGAGTTTGCAGTGTGTAGCTTGATAGGGTGTAAACAGTTCTTTCAGAATTCTAAACAAACGTCCCATTGTTTTCTAGCTCCCACTGCTGCTGGTGAAAAGTCTGATGTCTCCCCAGCTCCTGGTCCTTTATATGTGACCAGATGTTCCCCTGCAGGAAGCTTTTGGAAAGTTCAGGAGGTAATTCAAGTGTCATGGCCCAGAGAACAGGCTCTGGAACAAAGCAGGGCTAGCTTGGTTTCCAAAGAGACGCAGGGCTAACGTCACTGTCCCACACTAGTTGTGCTTAACTATTGTGATTCATCTATAACTGGGGGTTCCTACAACACAGATTTGTTGCAGAAGGAAATTAATCAAGATAATACATGTAGAGCATTTGGCAGAGTCCTTGCAGGCAGAGTATACTCCGTAAGCACATCCTGCTCCTCCTCTCCCCCTGGATTCTGAAATTCAATCATTTTGCACCTCCCTTTGTGTCTTGTTTCACCCATTGTGCTAGGCAGTAGGTGGCCCTTTATACTCTGGATGGACGTGTTTTGAAACTTTTGTTGGCAGGTGATAGTACTCCCTGAATGACCTAGTTCACAGAATTTCCATGGAGATGAACTCCAACCTGATAATACATGTAAAAATCCTTTGAAATGTATATAGCACTAGGGAAAAGAATGCAGCATAACAGGCATTGTCTGATTTTAGAACCTAATGGCTGTGCTGGGGTCTCTGGGAAGGTCTCATATTTGTGTGCGTGATGAGGAGATGCCATAGTTCTGGGAAGAAAGATGTATTCCTTACTCCTTTTGTCTCCCCACATAAAAAGATGCCAGCATCAGGACATAGTCAGAGACCTAGAAAACCCTCCAACGCCTCTTCAATTCGAAGTGACTCAAGTAGTTTGAAGCATGAACTGAACCAGTGCTAGCTGAGTAACAGTCTCATTTGCTACGATGCTTCTATAGGAAAGAGTGTTCCAAATGCCAAAGAAGTGGCTTAGAGCTGATGTGTCAGAAAATAGCCTGCCAGTTGGCAGGCTGCCTTATTTATTCCCAGTGTTGTTATTATTTTCATGCGCCTTCTCTTCCTCTCCTTCTCTTTCCCTTCCTGCCAGCCTCTGTCCCTCCTGCTCTCACCCTCTGGCCCATCTCCTCCTACTCCACTGGGGAACTTATCTTTCTGGGTCAGTCTCCACAAGCCTGGAGGGGGCTGCAGGGGACTGGCAGTGAAACCAGGCTTACACGGCAGCAGGAAAACAGAGAAGTAGAATTCAGCGTCCTCTGCTTGAAGGGGAGCAGGGCCGAGTGAGGCCTGGAAAAGCACAGGCCAACCCTGGGCAGCATTAAGAGGGAAAGGGTTTGGGGACAAGGCTCAAAGGTCAGGGGCCAACCTCACCCTGCAGCTCTCTCTCCAGCAAGCCACAGGGTTTTTACCAGCTGCCCACTGGGGTTCTCCCAGACTGCTGATAAATCTAAAACAATGCAGAAATAAAATAATTGCAGAAGGAGAAAAAAACTAACATGAAAATCAGGAAGTCTTCCTACGCAAGACATGATGTATGCAGGACGGCACTGCAGCAGCTTTGGGCTCCGTGGGCCCAGCACGCATGGGAAAGGCTGAACGAAGGAGGCTGTTTGGAGGAACAGTGCCGGTTCCCAGGTGCAGTAGGTGAGGCCCCTGTGATGAGGCCTGACTCAGTCGCCCTGACATGCATCTGTTGGGATCTTATCTGAAATAGCTTAACCCTCATGGTACTTTATGATAGGATAATATACATAGATGCCAGTGGAGAAATAGAAATGGTGTTTTTAAGTAATCTTGTCATTTAAATAACATACAAATCACACTTTATTTGGGGGAGGAATTCTGATTTTGTAAATTTGTCATTCATCAAACACCTGCTATGTACTAGGCTCTGTGCTGGGTGTTGAGGATACAAAAATGAATAAGAGCATAATCCTTGCTCTTGGCAAGATGGTTGTTCTCACAGGAAGTGTCTTCCTTCATGTGCCCATGGTGAGAACATCTGAAAGTTTCTCTTAACCCTTTTCTTTTGAACATTTTGACCTAACCATCTTCATGTGAAAAATTGATAAATGATTTCACTAGTATTTTTAGTTTTAAAAACTATGGTTTGATATTAGTAGAGGACCTTTCTACCAAGAAGAGAGAGTACATGATTGCCTGAGTCACCTAAGAATTTCTCCATCCCTTTGAGGAGATGTGAAGGAAACATTTTTACTCTCCACTGAATTAACGAAAAACATCAGTGGGATATGAGGTATCCCCTCACACCAGTCAGAATGGCCATCATCAAAAAATCTAGAAACAATAAATGCTGGAGAGGGTGTGGAGAAAAGGGAACCCTCTTGCACTGTTGGTGGGAATGTAAATTGGTACAGCCACTATGGAAAACAATATGGAGGTTCCTTAAAAAACTAAAATTAGAACTGCCATATGACCCAGCAATCCCACTACTGGGCATATACCCTGAGAAAACCATAATTCAAAAAGAGTCATGTACCACAATGTTCACTGCAGCTCTATTTACAATAGCCAGGACATGGAAGCAACCTAAGTGTCCATCGACAGATGAATGCATAAAGAAGAT